>NC_043010.1:41726959-41744459 GCF_006345805.1 Octopus sinensis
TTGTGAACTTCTTTCTGTAAGTAATTTGTTGTTATTGTTTTGTAAATAGCGATTGAAAACTTAGTGAAAACAATACAGAGAGAAAGAGAGAGAGAGAGAGAGAGAGAGAGAGAGAGAGAGAGAGAGAGAGAGAGAGAGAGAGATCGAGCACTAGCTTGTTAGCTAGTTTAGTTAGACAAATAAGATAAATGTAAAGAAGATATAGACAGATAGATACTGAGATAGATAGATAGACAGATGTAGGCATATAGATGGATAGAAATGGACAGACATATAGACAGAGAGATATAGACGTCATTGACACTAGAAAACGAGGTAAATATTCTAAAAAACTTTCAAAGATGTGAATGTTAAATAAAAAGCAATATTCTTTATTTTTAATTTAAAAAATCAAATGAAGAGCCTAACATATGTCCGAGGTTAAATTATTCACGCATCACGAGTATGGAAGCAATTGGTGAAGCCGTTTTCGCGTGAAAAATGAATACACACATATCTCTATTTTATATATTAGAGGAGATTGTGATAATGTTTTTGATAAATGGGTGCAAGGGAGACAACAAATTTCTGACAGTTACTTAGCAACGTAACCCAGTAACGGGTATTTTCTGCCCCCAGGGGCCCCATTACTTATCGTAAAAAAAATTAAGTGCCTAAAACAACCCCTAGAACATAAGTAATGTATGTTCACAGTTTGGAGAAAATCAGTTGAAAAACGCGGCCTTTATAATATTTTACACATACACACACAGAACGGGATTTATATTATAGGTTATACATTTTGAACTCATACCTGGTGTTACTCAGTTCGTTTGGGAGTGGGATCAGTACTATGCAAAAGAGTAATAGGGAGAGTGAGTTACCCTGAAAAATGCCTAATTTGATGTTGATGCTGTTGGATTGGCTTATCCCATTACTATGGTTTAGAAGGAGATGTGCATTCCACTTGGTCATGCTACCTTGTTTTTGGTAGAAGGTGTATTGTTCCTTCAGCCAGCCGGGCAGGTATTTGCTCTGGGTTCTGGATGACACCAGTCAGGGATGCAGCAAAATGTTGGTGTGGCTTGTTAAACAATTGGGCCAGAAGTTAGGGGTCCGGTCCATTCCTGGGGTTCTCCATTTGTGAGACTTTCTAAGAACACAACTTAGCTCTTCTACTCATCTTGCCTCATATTTCTGCTCTTCAACTTCATCCAGTTTCACTTTCTCACGTTCTATCCAGTCAGCTTCAGCATTGTATTATTTTTTGTTGCTCCATATCTTCTTCCAGAACTCTTCCATTTCCTCAGTCTTATTATTACTTCTACCTCAGCGAAGGCGGAGGTATTGTTTTCAGTCGTGTTTGTTTGTTTGTTTGTTTGTCCGTGGACAAGATATCTCAAGAACCGGTCGATGGATTCGGACGAAACTTTTAGGGATGTTTGGCTTCGTGAGTGGCACGAACTGATTAGATTTTGAGATCAATCCGGTAGCGGACAAGGATTCTGGATTATTTTCCTGGTTTTTTACTTAATTGTTGAGTGCTGTCGGGTTCATTTTTAGTATTCTCGTTTGTGAGAGCAGTCGAGTTTATTTCAGATATGCTCATTTTGAAAACCATCTCAGGCTAACCGTTGAGAGGATGTCGGTGTTTCTTTGGCGGAGCTGTGCGCTCTCTGAGTGCTCTTCTTGTTGTTGTTGTTGTTGTTGTTGTTGTTGTTGTTGTTGTTGTTATTATTATTATTATTGTTATTATTATTATTATTATTATTATTATTATCATCATCATTTTTATTATTATTCGTCTGTTAAATAATTTCACTTAATTATTAATAAACATAAAGATTCCTAACTAGCTAGTAAAGCAATTCCATTTGTCCTTATTACCCGCTCACCAGTTGACCTTAATTTCTCAATCATCTTCCTCTCTGTTCATTTGTTGATGTTGCTCGGCAATCACGTTCGTTGAATATTTTATTACCATCTCTTGTGTTCTGTTTAGTTAGAATGGGAAGGGTTATGTTTATGACACTTAAAATTTTTAGCATCCTCTGTGAGTGATAGACCAAAATCACCATGAAGCTAAGGACCTCATCCTAAGTTTTGAAACAATATGAACTCTGCTAAAGGTACCCACGGACCAGTCGATGCTGGTAATCCGAATGATAATTTAGTCCAGCATCTAAGAACACAGAACGTAAAGATCCTGAACAATAACGAAAGGCATCTTAATAGACGCTCTAACTATTCTGTCGATCCACTGCTATGGAGTACAACTTTATTTTGTCAATTCTGAAAGGATGAAATGTAAAGTTATTTTGGCTAGCTTTGAACTCACAGCACTGAAAGCTGTAGCAAATATCACTCAAATCTACGCTCTAACGACTCTGTCAATTCGTCATAGAGGCTCTGAAATGTATCATGACTAATTCATTAAATAACAAAACCAAAAATAAATCTTAACCGGAACGTAAATCTGATCTTTGCAGGCAAAGAACAGAAATAGAAATGTTTCAGTCATGAAGTCTTCTTGATTAGTGACATATTTTTAAATATAGAAAATAGTTTCGAATACATACATTTAGGCTAGTATAATTTGAATAATTAAAAAGCAAGAGGAGCGAACGGAAAGATTTCAGTTGGGTCAACAGTATGCATAAGTATGTTAAGGGATAGTGTAGTGACTGCCAGCAAACAAAACAATCTATATTTTTGATATTTTCCTCTCTTTGTTGGGAGAATTACTGTTAGCTGTTTTTTTTTCTTTCTCTCATTGGGAGGGAAATGTTAGTTAAATATTTGTTGCGTCCGACATTTCGTACATCATCCGAATTTGTGAAATTGACCTATTTGAAATTTCTTTTTTATGATTATGCAAATTATATTGGTTATAGATAATTCATAACCCACTTCATTTTGTATATATAAATGTTAATTGACTGGCAGTCTGTATTAACCGTTTTGCAAGTAACCGGAAACATTCTCTGTAGGACAAGCCCGTTGTAGTTCAGGGTTCCGCCGCTAGGAGCCACTTGATGCGACACTCAAGCATTAGTCTGCCGACTGGCGTCGTCGTGCAAAGTCGTACCGCCACGTGGTGCGTCTTTGTTCTGCTGTGCTTCTCCCCTGATCGTCGATTTTTGCGATGACTGAAACGAAAGGACAGCGTGCTTCCGCGAAATTCTGTTTTCTGCCAGGGAAAAAGGTGGCTGAAACAGTTTTCTTGCTTCAAACAACTTACAAGGACACTGCCATGAGCAAAACACATGTTTAGAAGTGATTTTCACGCTTTAGGAATGTCTCTTGAAGACCGACCTTATTCAGGGCGACCGTCGATCTTCCGAACGAATGAAAATATCACGTAAATTGGAGGACCGTCGCCGAACAATTGACGAACTTATTGTTATGACTGGTATGTCCTGGAGCTCCTGCCAACGAATTTTGAGCGAGGAATTGAGATTGAAAAGTGTTGCAGCAAAATTTGTGTCTCGGTCACGGAAGATTAAAAGCAGCCATGACCGAATGTGTGTTGTGAATTGAAAGAACAGTTGAAAGTTAACCCGGACTTTGTTTTCGAAAGTCATCACTGGTTACGAAAGCTGGTGTTATGGCTACGACCCGGAAACGAAGCAGCAACCAAGTCAATAGAAGCGTTCAATATCCCCACGCCCCACCGAAAGTGCGTCAAGCGAAGTTCAATATGAAGACAGTGCTGATTTGCTTCAACGAGAAAGGATTTGTCTACACAGCATTTGTTCCACCTGGTCAAACTGTTAACAAGACATTTTACTTGGTAGTTCAGAAGCATTTGCTAGGCATGGTGAGACGAAAACGCCCCGACCAGTGTCAAAGTGGAGAGTGGTGGTATCATCACGACAATGCACCTTCGCATACCGTCTTGAGTGTGAGAAAGTTTTTGATCAAAAATGGCATGACACCGTTTACCCACATTCTGCTCCCGACAACATTTTTTGTTCCTTCGATTGAAAAACGTCCTTAAAAGAAAAACGTTTTGTAGATGTGGAAGATGTGAAGTAAGAAACGACGGAGGCGTTAAAAGGTATCACTTCGCAGGAGTTCTAGGACTGCTTCGAACAGTGGAAAATAAATTGAAGGTGATAAAAGTATAAACATGTAAAACTAAATGAATAAAATAATATTGCAAAACTTTGATATTTTGGGGGTACCGGGTCGTACTAGATTGAAAGTGTCTAACAGTCCGTAATTGTCATTTGATGCAAACAATGATCAAAGTCTTCCTTCCCATAAGCACTGAAATGAATCTGCTTTTCTTTTAGCTGCTACTAACAGGTGATGGTATTTTTTCATTTACTCCAGCTAAAAGGAAAATTTCAATTAAGGAATTTTTGCGCACATCACTTCTTAACATGTATACGCAGATTAAAAAGAGTTGAAAACAATTGATACGGAGGGGCCTTGGCGAAGATATGCTTTTGCTCGAACATTATTTTGATTATGTCTTTGTTCAGTTATATGTCAATCCTGATAAGAGCAAAATTAAAACGAAAGACATTTCAGTTGCCACCATGCTGTCTTTTAGGTATATTTTTACCTACCTGACAACAAATGCCCTACTATTATTTAAGAAGCTAAGGTGAGAATAGAGGGAGAGTTGACTGTTATTTGGCTATTTGTTTAGCGGAGGTTATTGTGTAATCCAATGAATTGTTTCTATTTGAATTATATTTTCATTTTGTAGATTTATTTGAAATGTTTGTGGGCAAGAATATCAAGCTTGATATGGAGGTTGTGAAAAAGGTAGGCTCATATTTATATATTAACAAGCGCAAATGTACACACACACAAACGCGCACAAACACACGCGCTCACATACGTACAAATATATCAATCATCATAGATACATATAGTAATGCATATATATAGAGAATGTTGACAAAATTACCCCAAAAAACTGCTTATACATTCCCGACCGATGCACCAAAACTTAGGCGCAGCTGTGGCTGTATGGCAAGAAGTTTGCTTCGCAAGCACATTGTTTCGGGTTTATTTCTATTGTGTAGCACCTTGGGCAAAAGTCTTTTTCTATAGCCTCGGCCCAAGCAAAGACTTGTGAGGATTTTCGTAGGCGGAAACCGAAAGGAGCCTGTCGAATATATATATATATATATATATATATATATATACATAGATTTCGAACGATGAAAATTTGTTAGCTGACCGCTAACAAATTTAATGTACGATAGGGTTTTATAAAGCTAGTTTTATATATTCTAAATTTGCAGAAGAATTTGTCATTTGGGCAATTTAGCTTAATGTTAAAGCACTTGACGCGTAATCAAAAGGATGTGAATTCCAGTCTCATGGCTGACCACCGGCAGATTTTTCTGCAAAATATGGATAGTTTATCCTGTTCATGTTATGCGTTTGAGAATAAAATTATTTCTTTATCTGTATCTTTCAATACATCTCAACGCTTCAAAAGCAAACTTTGTTGACTTTCAATGCAAGTCGAATTTAACGTAAATAGCGTCTTATAAAGCTGGATTTATATATCCTAAATTTGCAGAGGAATTTGACGTTCGGGCAGTTTAGCTTAATGGTAAAACACTCGACGCGTAATGACAGGGATGTGAATTCGAGTCTCATGGCTGGCCGCCCACAGATTTTTCTGCAAAATATGGATAGTTTATCCTGTTCATGCTATGTTATTAGCATCATCCTGCGTTTGAGAATAAAACTATTTTCCTTATCTGTATATAAATGTCTCTGTTTGTACTACCATATTGTCAACCAATGTTGGAGTGGTTATGTCCCTGTAACATAGGGATCGGCAAAAGTAACCGATAGAATAAGTACTAGGCTTACAAAGAATAAGTCCTGTGGTTGATTTGTTCGGCTAAAGTCGATGCCCCAGCATGGCTGCAGTCAAATGACTGAAACAAGAAAAAGAATAAAAGTGTATCTATATATATATATAATGTCACATTTTGTTCTGACAAATTATGAAAATTTATATTACAATTTTTCAGGACAGTTTACTAAGTAGCTTGTTATATTGCGTTACGTAATGTTCTACTTTACACAAATGAAACACGCCATTCTAGTTGGTCTTATCTTCAGCTGGATATTTAATAATATTGAATGTTGAGTATGGGAAGGAGTGTGAAGGGACAAAGAGAAGAGGAACCTGCTGACAGAGTATTGGAGAAAATAGTGAAAGAGGTATTTTTCATCTTGGTACATGAACGTCTAGTTTTACCCAAGAACTGTAAAAGCACTGTGATGCTGTGTAAGAAAAAGTATAAACTGTACAAGTACATGTACAGATTTGGCTGAATATCTGATGCTGGGATATATAATTTCCTTCACTTTCTTTTTTATTTTTTATATTCTAGATAATCTTAAAGAACATTGGATTTGTTGTGGCTATTGCTGTTGGCATTCTCTTTATCATTATTTTCACTTTGGTCGGAATGTGCTTTTGCTGTTGCCGAAATTGCAATAAATGTGGTGGTAAACGAATACAAAAAAATGTAAATCGCACGAGACGAAGAATATATGTACTCTTGCTCCTGGTGACTATGATATTATTAAGGTAAGTCAAATTATACTTTCGTTTCTTTCTAATTCAAAATAACATAAAGAAAATATCTTGCACGTGTTATAATAGTATACTTATGACCGCACAAAGGTCTTGAGTATACTATTGCTATAACTGATTTTCAATTGTTGTTTTTGCCAGCATGATTAAATATTATAGACTTATTAGACAATACAGGCAAGATAAAAGAGTCAGTAGTAGAGCTTGATTTGTGAAGCATCGCACAAGATGGCATAGATTCTTAATTATCTGATCCGAACAACAACATCAATGGAAATATATCATAGTGAAAATTTGATATGGTATCACAGATTAAGTGGTGAAAGATTTTTAGCATCCTTTCTGTTAGCTGTATCTAAATATAAGCAATAATAAATCTCAGACCAAGTTATAAACAGTAGCTACAACACATCGTGACGTAAATTTGCCATTTAAATATGGCTAACCCCTAAGGGTGGATGCTAAACTACAGTAGCATCCACCCTTAGGGGTTAGCCATATTTTAATGGCAAATATATGTCACGATATCTAAATATAATTATGGTGCTATAGCGCAGTCATGTTTAGTACAATTAAGTGGTGTGAAACGGCCAGTATGAAGTGATTAATTCAAGGAGCTGCAGAGTAAGTAGTCAGAACGACATATTTGTCTTATCTTCTTGAAGCATAATCTGCATTTAATCTACGGTGATGTAGCGCAATTTGTATCACTTATATTGCAAACCAAATGAATAAGAACAAGTTTTTGTTGCATTCCTTTCGGAAGTCTTCATAGGCGCAGGAGTGGCTGTGTGGTAAGTAGCTTTCTTACCAACCACATGGTTCCGAGTTCAGTCCCACTGCGTGGCACCTTGGGCAAGTGTCTTCTACTATAGCCTCGGGCCGACCAAAGCCTTGTGAGTGGATTTGGTAGACGGAAACTGAAAGAAGCCCGTCGTATATATGTATATATATATGTGTGTGCGTGTATGTGTTTGTGTGTCTGTGTTTGTCCCCCTAGCATTGCTTGACAACCGATGCTGGTGTGTTTATGTCCCCGTCACTTAGCGGTTCGGCAAAAGAGGCCGATATAATAAGTACTGGGCTTACAAAGAATAAGTCCCGGGGTCGAGTTGCTCGACTAAAGGTGGTGCTCCAGTATGGCCGCAGTCAACTGACTGAAACAAGTAAAAGAGTAAAGAGTATATATTTTTTTCGCGAAGGTGATGTGTGTGTGTGTGTATGCTTTTATGTTTGTCTGTGTGTACGTATGTATGTGTAGGCGCAGTGGCCCAGTAGTTAGGATAGCAGACTCGCTGACGTAGGATCGCGGTTTCGATTCCCAGACCGAGCATTGTGAGTGTTTATTGAGCGAAAACACCTCAAGCTCCACAAGGCTCCGGCAACAACATTAGGAACACAACTGTATAGTAATCCATATTTTTCGTAGACTGTTGTTTCCACAAGCATAATTCTCTCACACAACACTTTTCTGGAAAGATTTGCTACTTACACGTGTGTATAACAATAAAAGATCTTCATACATAATGCATACCTATACCACAAACAGGCAAGAATGCTAACAGAGAAAGAAATATTGCGTAGTTCTCAAATGCAGAAAGCATAAATTGTTGCTAATTTACTGGCTCTTTTCATGCAAGTGCATGTGGCACTTTGGGAATCTTAAGTTTGCTAGCATTCAGTCTCTTTTGCGCAATTATCCCAACTTTTTTGTACGTCAAACACAGCTTATGTCCTCAATATTGTCCCTGAGTCTAAGTAAGTAGTCCAACAGATATCGTTTCGACCGTAGATGATACCAGCTATAAAACCGATGGAAGAAAGTGTTTGCCATGACCAGACATAATTGATGCATCCCTTCTTATATAGCTCATTTGTCATCATAGGATCTTAGCTAATAAAAACAATTATACTTAAATTTCCAGGTAGAGCTAACCTCACTTTCATTAGCCTATTGGATATAATAACAAAAAGCGGCCGCAGATTGCTAAAAGAGTGTTCGTGACCACTAGGCCAACACAACTGCACTCTGCACAGCATTTTCGCTTTCAAACTAGAAACTGTAGCTCTCTTAAATTCTATATACCCCAGTTATGTTTTGACAGTGTAACAGTATCAGTTCCCTATCGACTATCATCTAGACTTTCCAAAATTGGCAACACTCATCATCATTCCAGTGTTCCAGGAGCCAAAATTCAATTTGATTTGTTTTCTTCTCGCTTTTTCCTTTATTTCGACTTCAGAAATGGAGAGTCCACTGCGTGCGGTACCCCAGTTTAGTTGAGAGGGCGATTAATATCTCTCCTTTTTTCAGAATGTCCCCAGATTTTAGCTGGCAACGCAACCCCTAGACAGGAGTGCGAGATGGGGACGAGGATGAGGTTGGATGCAACAAGGGTAACAAGTGGTCTTCAATGAGGGCTTCAAAAAGACTTAGCGTAACTGTGGCCCATCTTTAGCGAAGGTCTGTAAAAACTCAGTGGCCTTTCCTTCGAGGCTTTTGGATACCGGTGAGAATAATGTAATCAATGTTCCCCTTGAAAATATGTAGGAAATAGCATGCGTACTAAGCAAGAAAAGTATGTGAAGAGATTGGGGGAAGAGGTTAAAATTGGGCTGTGGTGAACGAAATATGAATGACAATATAAGAAATGAGTGTATGAGGAATTCCTGAATGAAGTTGACACGAAACCAACAAAATCCGAAGATTAGAGGTCACTGTAGTAAAAAAAAAAGACAGAGAGAAGAAATGGAACGTCTACAATCGAGTTTTATAGTGTGTTTATAAGCCGCTGTATTCCAATCAGTCGAGTAGCCTTTCTTTGAATGCGGTCAAAGATATGTATGTCATTATTCAGTTATATTTCAAGATTTCTTGTCAATAGAGAAAGAGTTGGTTTCTAACCTTAATCAAAGATTCCTTTTCTGAAAAAAAACCAAAAAAACTGTAAGTATGGTAGTAAGTCAAAGTCGTGTTGTTCTCCATATTTGAGTATAGGGAAATATTTGTATATTTCAATTTACTGCGTGACTCGTTTTTATCTGGTTCCTGTTTTACTTGATTAAATTCATAGGTTACTTTTCCCTTCAGCTTGTTTCGCTGATATGTGACTCAGAAAAACCTAAGGGAAAATAGTATAGTGATAACAGATCTTACACAACTGTGTATTTGCGATAGTCATACTGTTTGGGATTGATTTTAGTTTGTAAAATAGCTTTATTAGAATTTATCTTTACTTCTGTATGATTAATTAACGGCGCGAAACCTGCGATATTATTTACGAAATATAATGCATTTTCCCATATCTCTTTCAGTACTGGTCTTGCGTGTACGCTTGCGTCTATATCACAAATGGAGAGAAATATTAAAACCGTGCCAAAGACAATAACAACAAGTGTGGACTATGTCAACGACTATATTGACAAATTATTTGAAGTAAGTTTTAATTTCTTAAAATAATAATGCTGCTGACGATAATAAAATAATAATAATAATTTCATTTATTTGTAACCAGGGCGAAGGATGAGGGGGACAACACAAAATAGGTATAAAGTAAGGGGATTTACATATAATGAAATGGTAAAATAAATTAATAAACAAACAAGTATAAATATATATGGTGAGTGGCTGTGAGGTATGTAGCTTGCTAACTAACCACATGGTTCCGGGTTCAGTCCCACTGTGTGGCACCTTGGGCAAGTGTCTTCTACTATAGCCTCGGGCCGACCAAAGCCTTGTGAGTAGATTTGGTAGACGGAAACTGAAAGAAGCCTGTCGTATATATGTATATATATATATATATATATATATATGTATGTGTGTGTATATGTTTGTGTGTCTGAGTTTGTCCCTCTAGCATTGCTTGACAACCGATGCTGGTGTGTTTACGTCCCCGTCAGTTAGCGGTTCGACAAAAGAGACCGATAGAATAAGTACTGGGCTTACAAAGAATAAGTCTCGGGGTCGATTTGCTCGACTAAAGGCGGTGCTCCAGCATGGCCGCAGTCAAATGACTGAAACAAGTAAAAGAGTAACGAAAAGGAAGGGAAATATACATAGTATACAAGGGTTAAAAAAACAAAGGAGGGTTGATAGCTATGTAGTCATCCTGATCCTAAAAGACCTCTAGGGATAATTGAGGAACCTCATTCTCCAAGATCTCCATGAACACTAAGGGAAAGTGCCCTCTCCAGTTCTTTTTCTCCAACTCACTAGTCTTCACTTATAGAGTACCATCCACTCTGTCCATTTTCGCAACTTCCACTCACCTTTCAATAAACTCACTCGAAGTTAGCACTTCCCTCTCCACCCTCAATTTCCTTTTCAAGTGAAACTTGATGAAGTCAATGAGACCTCTACCAAAGAAGAATGTATCTGTCCTCAAGCCTTTCAGTCTCCTCCATCAGGCAACCTCTTTTACCGCAGCCACCAGGCAAAGGAAAACTGCTTTGACGGGCCGATTAAAGGAGAGCGGCGGGGCAATTATCACTATGGACTCGGCCAATAGACAGATTCGCCCCACACATGACAGTAGCTGTTCGACATAACCTCACAAGTCAGCAATGCTCAGGCACTGAACGAGTGAGTGCGTGCAGAACGGTTTCAACTGCGCGCACCTCAGATAAGCCTGTCTGACAGTACATCCGCGCTTGTAGAGTTTATCTCGAACCGGTAGCGCTGGTCCGAAAGCTGATATCAGCTGGCTGTACTTGAGGAGAGACCAGAGCAGAAGAGGCTTAATAGCAGTAGAAGAATGTGAACAAATGGAAAAAAAAGTATAGTAGAGAAGCACAGTAAAAAAACTACCAAAGGGAGCTAATAAAGAATAGGTGATGAAGCGCGGAATAGGAGAAAAGGACAAGAATGAAATACAAAGAGAGAAGGTCAGAGAGATCGAACAGAAACCTCTGCATGGCCAATTTTGGAGAGCCACTGAAGACATGCGGAACAAAATCCTGGGATAGGTTAAAAATGGGGCAATTAAAAAAGGAAACATCATAATTGTAGCAGACCAAGATCAAACAATAAAAACAAACAACTTAAGAAAAATATATATGGAGAGAGTGTCCCAAAAATATAGAGCCTGTGGAACTTGGAACGAGGCAGTGGCAGAATGCCCACAGTTGTCACATAAAGAATATAAGAAATGGAGGCACGACCATGTTGTAAAAGATTTACACTGGAAATTGTGCCAAATATGGGGATTTGAAGCTGAAAACACATGGTACAATCACCGAGTAGACATGGTACAGGAGTCGGAGAAATGTAAGATCTTGTGGGACTTTCCTATTCAACCAGACAAGTTAGAAAACATTAGACCAGACATAATTATTGATAAGGAAAAGCGAAGTTGCTTACTTATCGACCCATCATGCCCTTTTGATTCCAGGATCGTAAAGAAAGAGGAAGAAACAGAAAAGTGGTATGATAGCGAACAAGATGCTGTGATAGAAAACAAGAACAACAAAATCTTTTAGAATTACCCCATAAAGACTGACTCTGCTATTGAAGCAAGAAGATCAGATATTATCATAGAGGATAACAACAGTGTAAGATTATAGATTTTGCACTTATGAGAGCAAAGTCGATACAAAAGAAATTTCTTCTCCTTCTTCTTCTTCTTCTCCTTCTTCTTCTTCTTCATTCTCCTCCCCTCCCCCCCCTCCTCCTCCTCTTCTTCTTCTTCTTCTTCATCATCATCTTCTTCTTCCTTCTCCCCCTCCCCTCCCTATTCTTCTTCCCCCTCCCCTCCCCTATTCTTCTCCCCTCCCCCTCTTCTTCTTCTTCTTCTTCTTAATGAGTCAGAGAGCAGTGAATACCATCAAATTGACACTGGGATAAAATATACGAAGCCCAGTATACCCATCATGACTGCCCGTCTGATAAGAGTACACCTGGCACATGCATCACAACCATATGTGCGCGACATGGTGATCTCATATCAAGGTAAAGTGCACATGACTTTGCAGGTGGGGCCCAGTTAGAATTTTCTTCAAGTCGGGTAGCTCAAAAGGTTCCTGAATAAGGGTTGTTTAAAGATGTTGAACGAAACACCCATGTTTCCAGAGGTGAATTATTCTAACCCCAAAGAATTCCTCTCAACACATGGTTATGATGCTCTACCACTACTTCTGCTCATAATCAGAGATGCACATATCGTCAGCCACTAAGGGACATGCTTAACCGGTTAAGGTCAAATAACTGACAAGCAAATCTGTGGTATTGAGCAGAGTATTTGCTGTAGCTCATATTTTATAACAAGGCAAAACAATGTACATGATACACTTTACAGTCAGTTAAGATCTGAAGCCAATGTCTGGTATTGCATTATTATTATTATTATTATCATTATTATTATTATCATTATTATTATTATTATTATTATTATTATTATTATTATTATTATTATTATTATCATTATTATTATTATCATTATTATTATTATTATTATTATTATTATTATTATTATTATTATTATTATTCTATGTTTGACTTTTGCTTTACATTTGCACAAGCTGGTTCCAAGTCTCACCCAGAGAACTCAAGAGACAACAAGTTGGAAGTTCATGTTGGTGTTATGCCTAGGGTGCCATATATTTGGTTCTGTACTTAGTGTTGTACTATCATAGAGGATAATAACAGTGTAAGATTATAAATTTTGCACTTCGATATGAGAGCAAAGTCGATATTATTATTATTATTGTTGTTGTTGTTGTTGTTGTTGTTGTTGTTGTTGTTGTTATTATTATTATTATTATTATTATTATCAGTATCATCATCATTAATGTTTTGCTTTATTTTTAGCAAGTAGATTTCATTGGCAGCAAAACCGAATCATTACTCATGGACGAAATTGAAAGAGAAATGGAGAGTAAGTAATCGAGCTCATTTACTAAAACTAGAGAACGTAATTACATATAAAAGGATTATCATTCTTCAAATCAAATTTAATTGATGAAATGAAAAGAGAAATTAGTTTATAAGGTGTTATTTACATAATAGACATATATATATACTATAATGACATATATATACTATAATGGAGAAAGCTGCTTATTAATTAGATATGTAAGAATTACTAAAAGTACGAAAAGAAAGCAATGTTAAAAACTTGACCGTCTGGAAATATTTTTATAAATTCATCTTCTTAGAAATTTCCTATAGTTTCGATTTCTAAAGATTATTGAATTTTTTAACTCCAATTTCTCGTAAATTTAAGTATTCATTGCATTCACTGCGTCCAATTCTTCATAAATTTAAATATTCATTGTATTCCCTGTGGAGTAGATTTTAATGTTTAACAATACACAATATCAATTCGTTGCAGGCGACAGTTTACGTTTTTATTTGCAACAGTCTCTCATGCCCATTCACTTCTATTTTCATTAACGATAATTTAATCATAACTATATAACTTTGATATGAGGCAAAATTTCAAGAATATTATCAGTTTCCGGAATTTGTTAAATGAATATTTTTGATAAAATGAAAATTTTTTAATATGCCGGTATAATATTTTTTTTAAATGAAGAAGTGATTTTGTTGGTATGGCTGCTTGGACCGCTATAAGCCTTACAATAATAACTATGTGATCGCTGCAATTTCTAGCACACTAAACGAGATGGTTTTTAACGAGCTTTCACTTATGCTACTTTTTCATTTCATGTTTACACAAATAGCTTTCATATGAGGCATAATTTCGTTAAAAGGTATCCAGTCGGAGATGTAGACATCTGTAGTTATGCCCTTTAATTTATACGATTTTTTTCATTTCATGTTTATTTCATTCATTGTTTGCAATGTTCTCTCTCCCCTGCCTCTCCCCCTCGCACATACACACACGCACACACACTGCAAAGCTTACAGATTGTTGGCTGAATTGAAATCTCTATGTTGCTTTGACAGGAAGGTAAAACTTAACAAATTGCTCCCACCTCCGTAGTTGGACTACCTTGATGTTTATTTAAAGAACAGAGATTATGACTGTGATAAAATAATGAAAGCACTATTTACTACGCAAGTGAGCACTATTATACAAAGAAATAATTAAACATAAAATATCATAAAAATCATTAGAATTGGGAATCAAATGTGAAAATATTATCAAGTGAGTAGCAGAAAACCGTCCAGAGGGCGATCTTTCTGCTAGTATATAGCAACTAAGGTAGATCTTATTTATGTTTTAAATGGGAGTCTACTACTCCTTTTATGTACTGTTTTTATTTCGGTCCGTTCATTTCACTTGTTCTGCAATGCATCAAGGAAGGGATCTGAATACTTGATGTCAAAAGGCAAAAAGTAAAGTAATGGACCCCTTTTATAGAATATATACATATTTACTCCTTTTAATATTTGCGCCCCGATTTGAAACAAAAACCTCCACCATTAACATTCTACCTATACTGCAATCAGTGTTTACACTGTTAATCGAAAGGTAATTTAACGGTGTAACCAATAGAATACTTTCTTGATACTTAATGTACTTTAAAAAAATCTGATGTGATTTAGTCTATAAACAAATTTTCGTGGTTATTCTTATTTGAAAGTGAATATTTCTCGTATGATTTTTACATATTTTTAGATTGATGTTATATTAATCAGTGAAATTAGTTCATTTAATATTGTTTAAACCTTATTTTTATAGATATTGGAACAAATGTTGGTGGTAAATTACAAACAGATATTGATACTGCGACACACATTAGGGAACATTTTAGAAGTCTTCGTCAGTTTGAAAAAAGTAAGTTTTCTCTTTTTACAACGTTCCAGATAATTTAACATCAAACTCATTAAAAGCAAACGTACCACGAGTAACTATCTTAGACGGCAAATCGTATTAATATAGTTTACTTCCAAAACTACGTAGTAAGTTTCTCTAACAAACCAGTATAATTTCTGAAATACAACCGGATGTAACGTAGCTTAAAGATTGACACCTAAAGTTATGGGGAATCCTGAATATATTCAATTATAAATACACTTAAGAGTATATCTCCAGAAATATCAGAATCGAGTTTCAGCTTGCTATAAAAAACAATGAACAGATTCAATTTTGATCTGTTAGCTGATGTCAACTGAATCACCCATAATTTACTGAAATAAAAGGTTTCCAGAAAGCAAGGTAATTTGTTTTGATATTAGTGTTAGAACTCAACATTATTGTTAATAGTTTCGATGTGCATGCAACAACGCACGTATATACTCACTCCTCTTTATTTGAATTATTCTGCTCTATTGCTATCATAAAAAATTAATATCCATGTAAATATTTATAGCAACGAGCTAGAAGAATCGTAAGCACCCCGGGCAAAATACTTAGCGGCACTTCGTCCGTCTTTGCGTTCTGTGGTCAAATGCTGTCAAGGTCGTTTTTGCCTTTCATCTTTTCGGGGTCGATAAAATAAATACCAGTTAAGCACTGAAGTCGATGCAATCGACTTTTCCCCTCCACAAAACGGAATTTGAAATTATTATCCGTGTAAACATTTTTGTATACACAGAGTACAATAATTATTTGCACAATAAATAAATAAATTAGCTAAGTACATAAATAAATAAACAAATAGCTAAATAAATGATATTCGGAGTAAATAGATGTTCAATACAGCATTTTTGGTACAAAAAGTTTAAATTAAAGGAGTTTATTCATAGCAAAGGAAATATGTATTATACAAGTATTATCTTTCAATATTTATTTATAAGTTATTAATATGAATGTTGTTTAACTAATATTTAATTGATATCTAACTAATACATCATTATTTAGGAAATATTAGTACGATGTTAATTTAAATCGTTAGAGGTTCATGAAGTGTTGAATTGGAAGCATCTTAAGAGTTGGAAACATCTTAAGTTCCAGGTATGATAGGAAATGTATAGTTAGAGGGTGGCATCGAAGCAAGCGAATGTATTTGGGAGAAAAGCAACACGGAAAATTGCCTAGATAAAAAGAGTAAAGATCATTGTAAGATGACAATATTTAGGGGAAAGTGTAGGATAAAGATAAAAAGAGTAAATACTGTATCGCATTTTACCTAGTTTCAACTGACTCAGGTACCACCGAAGTACTAATATTATTTACAATACTAACAACATTTAAGTTCTTCAAGGAAACAAATATTTTCTAAAATATTTACTTTCAATATATTGTTTTATTTTCCTTTTTTATTAGATATGAGTACTATTCAAAGCATAATTCATGATGTAAATTCTACAGTGGTGTCTTTAGAATCAGCCGTAAACACATTGAATACTAGTCTGTTAACCCTCCGAACTAATATTAAAACTGCATGTGGCAACTGTATGAATACGGACAAACTTGAAACACACTTTGATACAAATAATGTAAGATAATTTATAACTACATTTCAATTTTTCTACTTTGAATTGCATAATTCAAGGTAGGCAATTCAAAAATAATAAAACAATGAAATGATACAATGTGGTATTCAAAGGTCATTCGCACAAATGACCTTTGAATATCGAATTGTATCACATTTGCACGGTCTTATTGAGTCTCGGATGTAGTCTTACTCGGTCACGAATTGAATGTGACCGCGTGGCGATTTTTTTCCTCCGTCTTCCCTTCCTTGGATCTTTTCTTTTCCTATGTTTCTGATGAAGAGCTCCGCTCGAAACGTTAAATAATAATAATAATAATAATAATAATAATAATAGGGAATATAATTCGAAAACTTACAGGGAAAAATTCAATTTAACAATTTTAAATCAAATTTCACAATATATAATGTATGTATATACTTTAGATAAAAACCGCTATTAAACAATTCAATCAAGAAATATGTTATTCACACCATATAAAAACAAATGCTCTAAAAAAACCTTTTTTCATATCAATAAAGTACAATAAATAGTAAACAGTAGTAAAAAGACCACGCACGTTTCATGGCTATATTTTCAAATAGATAATAATAATA
>NC_043010.1:41751959-41801959 GCF_006345805.1 Octopus sinensis
TATATGCATTTGTGGAATATTTCTTGCAATACAATCAACACTGATTTGCTCGCTCATCTCTGCTCACTCGCTTCTGACTGCCATAAACTTACCCAGAATGGAATACCACCATACCATATACTCATTTTCTCATTAGGTTCAACCACACTAAAAGATCTTTCGTACTTAATGTTAGTGCTCCGTTTATTTCTCATTCTGATCACAATTACTTGACTTATTTCTGTCGTTACTCTCCATCTTGTCTTCCGTTCCGTTCCATTCCCTCTCCTTCTTTAAAAGTTTATGCACCACATCAGTAACTTTAAAAAATTTCATTCAACGAACCATTCTACAAATAAAACGTCTATAGCCACAGTGAAGACATTGTCTGAGAGTATTGGTCTCTTTGAATTACTAACAGAGAATACTGGTCTCTTTGAATCGTTAACCAATAACAGGATTGTGAGCGAGATAACCGTTCATTAGTTTTGGTGGCACGATAAACATCACATTCCCCACTTTTGTTTGGTGCTATGAGTAGCAATCACACGCAATCTAATATAACAATTTCTAGCTCATGAGTATCTAGACATTTTGGAATATGATGACACGACGTGTTACTGTGCTACCGTATGCATGAGTACTCGGTTTGTATAGGGGAAAAAGATACTTCTTTTTGTTTCTGAGGACTTGACCGATACTCCTGTGCGCACAGATTCCAAAGCGTCTAGTCGAGATTACTGACACCCAACTGATACTATTGTAATATTAATAACTATTAACACAACTAACACAGTCATTATAATAACTGTTTATTTATTTATTTTATCGCTTTTACTTTCAGACATAAAAAATATCATTACAAAGTTTCGGTCTACTATTGAAAAGTATAGAAAAGACACGTTGAAACTTAAAGAAAGTATTGGCGATTCAATAGTAAGGAATATCTTTGAATTTTCAATATTTTAAAGACATTTAAAGTTGTTTTAATGACAATGATATCATAAAGATGTTTGAAGGGGTTTTCTGCAACCATTTATCTGCGAGGAAACGCTTTCGTTTATTTGTGTAAAACATATTGAATTTGTGAGAACCTACTTAGTATATAGAAAGATTAAACAACCTTATGCTGCTTTACGAAGAGCTGGAGATAGTTGTGGAAATGTATATGCTAGAAGGGAATTTTAAGGGTAAGTTTAACGAATAAGTATTCTGATTTTGCGAGATCGATTTCAACTGAAAGGCAAATGAAAATTCAATGTCAATTGCATTCATATAAGTTCTGCATTAATACTGAGCTACCGTGGTGTTTTCACGTTGAACACATCTGGTTTTAATAGCTGATTTCTGTTTACAAGCTTTAAGTTATAAACGAAAATTCACTTGTGCACTCCAGCAGGCAATTTTCAATAAACATTTCAATAAACAAATAAATTATAGAAAAATACATAAAAGAGTAAAATGTCAAATATACCACGCGACCTTGGATATTTATATTCTATTTGAGGTTGAATGATTTCAATAGATTCGAAATGTTATAAAGCATTATAACAGTAAAGCGTTTCTATGTTCGGCAATGTCCTTACCCATTCGTCCTCTACCCATTCCCTGTCCAACTATCTTTCCATCTTCTCAGCCAACTATTCCATGGAGGGTCATGGGGGTAGAATCCCCAGGCACCTCCTTCATGGGGTCCTATCAGAAGTAACTGTCACTTGACTTTCCTGATGGATTTCTAAGCGTGATATTATCCAATCATTTTTTTTCTTGGTCTAACCTCTTGTTGGCTTAGAAGAAACTGTGATTCTTTCCCGTGACATTCTAAGTATATGCCGGTAGTATCGGAACTGTGACTTCTCAAGGCGGAGAAGTAGCAGCTCAACCGGGTGATAACTCACTGTTCTCCGAGTTTTTTAAAACCCCTTGTGGGTTTATTGGTCGGGCGTTTGATTATTATATATCTTCAAAGACATAACTGCTATTGAATGGATCGTTTTAACATGCAAAAGTGAAACTGCAACCTATTCGTCTAATACATAAAAAGTATATGTCGTACTTTTATAACTAAGTTGCCATTACATAGATAACAACATATTCATCTACCTCTGTTTGTATTGATTAAAGTCTATCTTCAAATAAAATGGGTTTACCTAATAAATTAAAAAAATTGTTGGACTATGGCTTTGTCATTTGTATAGACACAACACAAAAAACGCTTCAGCGTTATATAACAACCATGAATTTAATTTAGTCCATACTATATTTCATAGTTTTATTTCTGATGCTAACTTAGTTTATTTTATTTTGTAGAGAACAACAACGGATCTTCGGAAACAGGGATTATCACTAAGTTACGACGATATCGGTAATGAAGCTGACGCTTACTGGTTGGTTTATTTTGTAGAAATATAGTTTTTTTCTTATATTGATTGATGTATAACCAAAGTGAAGGAAACACTTTAAACACAAGTACATGCATCCTTCTAACAGGTTATAAGATTTCACGCTTACGGAAATTGTAAAGTATGTCCATTAATAGAGCGATACGGCCTGTAATTTAGCTCTTACGGAAACTTGGATTGCGTAGTTTAAATGAACAATTTGAAAAACAATCCGCGCATTACCCACATACACATATGTATATATAATCCACATAATGTGAGTGTCTATCTATCTATCTATCTATCTATCTATCTATCTATCTATCTATCTATCTATCTATCTATCTATCTATCTATCTATCTATCTATCTATCTATCTATTATATCTAGCTAGCTATATATGTATGTATATAAATTTAAAATATATATATATATATATATATATATATATATTGGGTCATCCCATAAATAATACGGTTTTTTTAATACTCCTTTTTTGAAAATTAAGATAAAGTTCTTTTTTAAACTAAAATATATTCTCCTTCATTTTCTACAATGCTCTTCCATCTATCTGGTAGGCTTGCAAGGCCCCTCCTCCAAAATTCTCTTGTCCGTGACGAATACTACTCCTCCAGTACTGTTCTGACCTCGTCTGATTTTGAAAACTGCGGAAAAAATGATAATCAGATGAGGCAATGCCCATAGAATATGGTGGGTGGGGCATCGTTTTCCATTCAAACTGCTCCAGCCCTTGGAATGTCATCCTCGCTGTATGGAGCCAAGCACTATACTGATGGAAGAACACCTTTCGTCTTGAAACCAAAGATGGTCGGTTTTCTTCTAGCGCTGACTTAAGCCGCTCAAGCTGCTCGCAGTAGATCGCCATTGTTATCGTTTGGCTTGGATTTAAAAGTTCAAAGTAGACTAAAGCTTTCACATCCCACCAAACAAATAACAACACCTTACGAGGTTGAAGACCTTCTTTAGCCCAGGGTGTCGTTGTTTCTCCTTCCCCTATCCACTGTCTTTGGTGCTTGGCATTTTTATATAGGACCCATTTCTAGTCACCAGTCAGTATTCAGTCCAAAAAAGGTTCATTCGTGAGATGTGACAGCAAAGAAGAGCACACATTCAGTCTCTGCGCGCGATTAGACTCAGAAAGTTTGTGAAGAATCCATTGACTCAATTTGCTGCCTCTTCTGCCGGCACGCAGGTGTCGAATGATTGAATGTCTAAATCCAAGCTTCTCTGCCAGTTCCTCAACAGTTACCATGAGATTTTCTTCCGCCAGGGTTTTCAGGACTCCCTCGTCGAGCTCTACAGATCTTCTGTGACGAGGCTCGTTTTCTAAGCTTAGTTTTCGGCTCGGAATTTCTGGAACCACCATTGACACTGGCTTACGCTTATTGTCCGATCCCCATATACTGTATTAATATTCATCGCACCGTTACGTTGTTGCCTTTACTGAACTTATAAAGCAAAATATACAAAATATACTCCTTTGTCACTTCTATTATAGCTTTGAAAAAATAACTGTTAAAATTGAACTGCACTCTTCAAAAATTGCGCTAAGAATAAGTACAAGGTATAATTACTACCTGCTTTTATAGCAAGTTGATGCAGGTAGTTTATCTGTCTCTCTCCGACTTTTAACCCATGCAGTTGAAAACACTGCATCATTTATGGGATGACCCAATATATACACGAGTGATAAAAAGACAAAGAAAATTCTTTAGCACATCTTTAATGATTCGTTTCAGTTGTTTTTGAACTAACTCTATTTGCAACCCTAGTTTACGCAAAAACTTATGTAATGTTTGCAGCTATAGACATTAGAGAGGCATTTCATCAGACTTGTATCAAAGATGTACTGTCACATTGTGTGTCTTTCAGACCTTGTATTTTGGCTCATATCAGGAGGAAACAAAAACAATTAGTAAAAGTGTGAATATGGGGTGAGTAAGTGGGGTAGAGATTATGTAGTGGGGGTGGGGGAATCAAAAGGAAGGATACGCAGAAGGAGGAGGAGGAGAAGAAGAAGAAAAGGGAACTATACAACATAGATAAATTATGTAGGGCCATATATAGCAGATTGGTTTTCCTTCGCCTATGCTCGTGGTCGGTCAGTACGATCAGTTCCACTGTAACCGGATTTCGTCTGATGGGTGAACATTTATTTGACCGCCAGGCGATATTCACCAGCGACTACTGAAAGTGAAAAAAAAATGTTATGTAGATAACTTCGCAATTGTCTAGGAATCAAATGATAAGGATATTTATGATGTTTGTGGTTTGGGGAGTTCTGTGGTCAGTGGTGGGGTAGCATAAATCGCCTCACAGCTATCAGACCATCTTCGTGAGCCTAGAGTGGGCAGGCACGGGAAAAGAGGTACAAAGAGAAACAAAATGAAGAGGAAGAAAAGGTGAAGGTAGCATAAGAATTAACATGAGTTTATAATGAGCTCAGTTCCTATACTGTGCAAAGGGATGACGCATCATAAATAACAAACAAGTTTGGATAAGTTCTTCACTCATCCAGCTGATATTGGTGATAATGAAAATAGTAAATATTGTCCTTTATCCTTCTTGCAACGCTCATTCCACTACCACCTCTCACAATAGTCAACATCTTTTGTGGTAAGAACGAACGATATTACGATTCAAATTAATTCCCTAACATATTTCTATTGATTATGCATTTATATTACACTGTTTTTAGAAATCATTTCCTTCTTTATCATCTGATCACGTTGCTTGTTTTCTTGTGTTTCTTTTTTTCAGAAAAAGTCTGTAGGAATGTAATCTCAATTGATAACGTGACAATCAAAAAGAAAATTAATTTCGCATCGCGAGATTTGATGTTACGGTTAGATTTTCCAGAACAAATTACTTCCGTAAAGCGAGGGAATCTTGTAATTAACAATTATACAATAAGGAGTCCCACTCTTCGTCACTCTACCTTCTAGAAATAGAAGCTAAATTTCGCTCGGATCTCATTAAAACATTTTTAGAAAAAAAGACGATAGCTAAAACTTAATTGCAAAAATGTAGCATTTGTAACACGGGCTCGACAGAAAAAAGCTAGCCATGGCTGGAATGCTTTTGGTTGATGTTGATTTAGTAAATAATTTTCAACAAATATCCATCAACGAATGAAGGAGGACACTGCTTCATGGTCACTCGATATGTTAGAAATTGCAGCTAAATCCCGCGCAAATCATCAAAGAATCATTTTGGATAAATTGGGTTTGAAAAATAAAAGACGAGGTGGTAATTGTTAACTGACAACATCAATAACAACAACAATGAATATGGATTTTTCTTCTTCCGTGTAAGAATCAACAGAATGGCCGATAAATCATGTAATGTCAAAAACTATCAAGTCCTTTAGGCCAAATAACGACAACCGTCCATGTGCAGCCCTTTCGGTTATGGTTGAACACGAATTTCTTCACCTGGAAAGTTCCTTCCTTAGGTGTTGACATGAAAAAGTTTATGTGATGGACCAGCAGTTGCTCTTCGTGCTTTCAACCCCACTGAGGTTTTCCAAGGAAAAGGCAAGGTTGACATTGATGACGTCACACAACAAGGATGGTAATACAAACGATTAGATTGAATAAGGGTTATTTCTCTTTAGAATCAATAACAATAAATGTAAACAGATAGCTAAATGACATTCATTTTATGTGATTTTTATTTACAGGCTGGCCATTATTGTCCCCTTTGGGTGCATTACTGCTCTCATACCAATCTTTCAACTTCTTGGAATAATACTTGGCACATGTGGAAATGGAGACATGGAGAAACCCACTAAAAGGAATTCAACATCCAACTGTGGTGGAATTTGTTTGATGTTGTGAGTTGGATTTTAAATTCATATCCTCCTCCTCCTCCTCCTCCTCCTCATTCTCATCATCAACATTATCATACATTCAACACTATCATCAAAATAAAACCATAAACCGCAGATTTATAAAATCAAAGCAACCGATGAGAATTAAGAAAAATACATGGAATTCTTTCATCTATTGAAACGAATTTGTTCACCTTGATGGTGGCGATAATACATTCTATTATCATTATTATTATTATTATTATGTTTGACTTTTGCTTTGCATTTGTACAAGTTGGCTCCAAGTCTCACCCAGAAGTTCATGTTGGTGTTATGCCTAGGGTACCATATATTTGGTTTTGTACATGGAATTGTCCTAGAGAATGTTTAAGAAACCATAAGAAAATTAAGTATTTTAAAATTACATAGACAGTATTTTACGTAGGATATGGGCAGTTCCTATGAGCACTAACATTTGAATTTCTGCCATTTTGGGGATTTCTGGTATCTGAGCTAGGTAGCAATCAGCACCTTTTGCCATCATTCCTAGGGCACCTATGACAACAGGTGTTGTTTTAGTCTTGAGGTTCCACACTTTGCTAATTTCTATTTCATGATCTTTATACTTGCTCAGTTTTTGGTAGGTCTTGACAATTATATTGTGCAGCTCTAAACTCCATCTTAATATCACTGGAGAAAATTCGCACAGACAGGACTATGCTGACCAGTTCTGCCTCACTTATTGTGAATAACTTCAGGTCGTCCATGAATAGCAAGTGGTTTAGTTTTAGTTTTCCCTTACCTCTTCCCAGATCATACCCCAACTTTATTTTGTAGCATTTCACTCAAGGGGATTATTCCCAGCACGAATATCAGTCGGAAGACATTGTCCCTCTGGAAGATTCCTCTCTTAATTTTCACCTCTCCTAGTACTTGTTTCCCTGCTGTCCATATAAGGCTTCTCATATTCTCTTCTATTCCATTGTTCTTATTATCCAGGAGTGTGGTATCATATCGTATACTTTACTATAGTCATCCCATGCCATGCTCAGATGTTTATGTCTTCTCTTGCATTTCCTGATAGATTATCAATTAAGAGCTGATCCTTCGTTCCCCGGTTCCTCTTTCGGCACCCTTTCTGTTTAATGGGTAGCAGCCCACTTTTTTCCAAGTATCTGTACAGTTAATCGGCCAAAGTAACTGACATTAGTTTCCACATTAGCGGAAGGCATGTTATTTGTCTAAAGTTGGATGTAACATTTCCCTTTTTAGGATCCTTGGCACATAACACTGTCTTACCCATTGTTATCCAGCTGGGTACTGCACCTTTCTGCAAGTATTCATCTAGTTGTTATGTTATGCTATCCTTTTATGGACCCCCCTCAGCTTCTTTATCCAATGCCCGTGGACCGCCTCTGGTCCTGGGCTCTTTCAATTTGGGAATTTTCTTAACAGCTTTTTAATCATTTCTGTAGTTATCGTTATGTCTTCTTGGACTTCTACATTTCTTAACCTAATTTGGATTTCATGCTCTACAGGTTGGTCCCAGATCCCTCTCCAGATTGCCTTGCTTTCCTCTGCGTTTGGTATAATTGCCCATCTGGTTCCCTAAACCGTTTCTTCTTATTTTCTTCAAACAATTTGTTTTCCTGAACTGTTGTCCGAAATGTCTTTTTAACTTTGTTTCTCACAAACTCGCCTACACCAGTATGGTTCCTTACCTTCTGTTTCTTTATTTTTTTCTATTGTATCCAACTCTATTTTCAGCAACCATAGCTGCAGCCCAAATAATATTGTTAGTTTCAGTTATATTTCTCGTCCGGAACAGCCGGAGAACCGAATCTTTTCGGTTTCAACCTTGAGTTTGCGTCGGTCAATGTACCTCAGGTTTTGTGGTTCTTTATCCTGGTCTTTTCGAATATATCTGCGCAGCGTCCACACTATGTCTCGTTGGTCATCATCGTATTCTTCCGATATAGCTCTTCCTATTACTTCTGCTTCTTTTGCTGAGAATGCATTTACATTTAGACTTTGCTCTACTTCTTCACTGTCACCCTTCGTTTTTCTGTTCTCGCTGGGCACGTTATCTGTTGACGAAGTATTAACTTCTACTTTCCTTTTTATCTCTACTGTTTCTATGTCTGTTACCCTTTTGTTCTTATTGCTCCTGCCTGGTCGGCTAACCGTTGCTTACTTGTTTGGAAGAGTCCTATCTAATCCCATTTTGCTTTCATTCGTTCTCGGAATCCCCTTCTGCTGGGTTCACTCCTGATACAGCAATCAATTATCGGTCGGTTTGCCTCCTTATCCCACCTTCTTCTCTGCTTCTGGCTTTGTTTATGCAGTCTCTGGATGACAACTTGGCCTGCGCTGCTCAACCACAGGGCACCTACCGGGCGAAAGGGTTATTTCTCTGTGGTTATGGGTATGATTTTCATAGAGGAACGTATGTTGAGGAGTTTATTTTTGATGGTTTTGTAATTTAAAAGCTCAAAAAAATGTATGTTAAATAACTCGACCTTACTAATGAGGCATTATATCGTATCGTACGTTTTAATGAAAACTATATTAACTTTAGAGTAATTTGTTTAAACGAGTATTACTTAAAGTAAATCTGATAGTAGCTAGTAGTAGATAGGTAACATAATCACTTCCGAATACAGGAATTACGAAGAAAGAACAAAACGAGATAGGCTATATAGAATTTGTATAAGAACACGATTATAGAAATCACAAAATTTAGAAATTATATTTTTATACGTAAATAAGTAAAAAATTATGTAAGGCAAATTGTAAAATTATTATGAAGGAATCATTTATAAAAATAAATAAAATAAATAAATTGCACTTTATATTTCAAAATAGTTTAATAAGAAGGTATGTATCTAAACAAAATACATTCAATGATAAATATTATATTAATCATTTCGGCTAGTGTGGGGAGAAAATTCTAGGTGTATTTTAATATTTTAAGACCTTCACAGCAAAACATAGACTTAAAGTACTATTTGCCATAGTATTCATTTTGTCTCAATACACTGTCTCAACACAGTGTTAGCCCGCTTTCACCACCTTCTGTTTACTTCATACATTCAGCTAAAACTATCTTTATTATTTTATGATACAGATGTTTCAGTTACGTAATACGATGTCATTCTTTTTCTAGCTCCGTTGGTTTTATGTTTTTCTTTGGCTGGTTACTTATGATATTGACAACTGTCACCTACATACCGGGTTCCATAGTCGAACGATATGGCTGCGATTTGGTACGAAATATTGACACAAATTTAGAAAAGGTAGGTTTTTAAAGAAATATTACTGTACGCATCCTTACAGCCACACAGTTTCAATTCTTTTCGTTAAATATAATTTGCAATATTTTCACTCATATTTTCTCATCGCTTTCATAGTATTTTACTTCCTGCTCATTTATTACTTTGTTGACAAACTAGACGTCATTGATTGGTTGAAATTGCTGAAATGCAAGAAATTTAACAACAAATAGCTTACAAACTAGAGGATTTTCTCAAGAAAGCCAATAGAAAAAGATGTTTTATGTAACACATTCTACCAGTATACGAAGTTTAAAAGTGTTTAGTTAGTTACAAGGAAATTATTTTAAAAATCTGCCGGTCAAAGTGAAAAGATCCAGGCGGCGAGCTGGCAGAAACGTTAGCATGCTGGGCGAAATGCTTAGTAGTATTTCGTCTGCTGCTACGTTCTGAGTTTAAATTTCGCCGAGGTCGACTTTGCCTTTCATTCTTTAGGGATCGATTAAATAAGTACCAGTTACGCACTGGGGTCGATATAGTCGACTTAATCCGTTTGTCTGTCCTTGTTTGTCCCCTTTGTGTTTAGCCCCTTGTGGGTAGTAAAGAAATAGGTATTTTGTCTGCTTCTAAGTTCTGAGTTCAAATTCCGCCGAGGTTGACTTCGCCTTTCATCGTTGAGGGGTCGAATAAATAAGTACCAATTACGCACTAGGATTGATGTAATCGACTTAATCCCTTTGTTTGTCCTTGTTTGTTCTCTCTATGTTTATCACACTGTGGGCAATAAAGTTATGAATATTTCTAGAGTGAAAAGGCAGCTAGCTGGCAGAAACGTTAGCAAGCCGGGAAATGCTTAGCGGTATTTTACCCGTCGCTACGTTCTCAGTTCAAATTCCGCCGAGGTCGACTTTGCCTTTCATCCTTTTGAGGTTGATAAATTAAGTACCCGTTGCACACTGGGGTCGATCTAATCGACGGGCCCCCCTCACCTAAAGTTTCGGGCCTTGTGCCTAGAGTAGAAAAGAATATTCCTAGAATGAAGTGAAGCAACTTCCTTATAGTTGATAATTTTAGCATAAGAAACTCACTGAGTAATAATGTACATTTTCGGCATAAAAGAATAGAAATATTCCGTGAACAAATTATACTTGACACTTTTCGTATGACGACATAATAGTTCCACTATAGTTAACACTAGCAGTATAGCCCTGCTTTGCCCGGTATTAAGTTAGAATGATTAAGCTAATCAAGTTCTTTATTTCAAACCAAACTAAGTAACATCGACGTCAAATTTGGGCGAAATCCGTCGAAATTGGTACACTTTTGGCTGAAAAGGAGTTGCAGACAACTTGATTGGGTAATCCCATAAGGAATCGGTTTATTGATTTTTTCCACTCATCGATCGTTTTTTTTTTTTCGTTTTTGGAGAACTTAAAGCATTCAAAGATCCCACTAGTCCTAAGTAATGCTGGCATCAAGTTTGAACAAAATACATAAAAATTGTAAACATTATGGTTGAAAATCGGTTTATCATCGATTTTTTTATCCTGATTAAATGGAAACCCCCATAAGGAATAGTTTATAGATTTTTCACCCCAAATAGGACTTAACCGAACACAAAATTGCTAATTCAAAAACATCTATATTTATACTTTAAAGTTGGTTTTCACACCCAACCCAGTTCTGCAGAATCAGTGTCGCGACGGGAGCGCATGGGTGGGAGTTTGATCAGAAGAGGTGATCAGGTTGCATATGCCAGCCCTTTAAAAACACCACCCCATCATCTAACTCCCTTTGCCCATGGGTTGGAAACCCTTCCAGCAAGCAAAACAGAATGCTCAAAAGGGCCCCCGATTCTCTGTGTCAGAAGTAGTTATGTTCAGATCACAACTAAGTATATATATATGGGCAACACATACACATACACACAGGTACGGTACGTACGTACACCTATTGCATACATGTTTTTTATACGCAATCATGTTCGTGTGTTGCCCGTATATCAACAAAACACTTTTTTCCTAGATGGGAAAAAACAACAAAAGTCTTTAAAAAATTTACTCGTCGCTAGAAGGGGACTTAACTCCTGTTTGTAAACAATGGTGATCTCTCCGACTTGAAAATTGTTAAAAGTTTTGGTTGAAAATTTATTTTTACTGCTATTCGCTGGTGCCTCTGGGAAAAATAAGTTGACGAAAATATGGCTAGTGTCATGACGTATGTCTTCTAAAATTGGAGCAACATGCGTGCTAATTTGTGGACTTGCATAAATTACATTCACATACACACACACACACACTCACTCACACACACACACACACCATGCCTTTTATATATACAGATATTGAATGCAGTGAGATGTAATCTATGATTTATTTATTTACTAATCGTTGTCTTCCTTTTACTAATAGATTATATTTCGATCATTTTCACAAAATTTTCATTATAATGTTAAAATACTTTAATTTTTCTTTCCAGTTAATAGATACGGCACTTCCAAATAAAAAAGTGTTTGGCGATATCCTGCCGTTAGAAATAAATGCATCAATTTCTGATGTCTACAGGTAAATACACTTTACATAGCTTTTAAATCTTAGTTTAACAAAATTAAGTTATATATTTATCAGTTTATTTTGGAATTATTCAATATATTCATTAGTGATAGGTCAATTAATGTTTCATTGCAATTATGAAGGCTGACAAGGGATTATACAACTCAGTGGAACAAATGTAACACAGGGATTATATTAGGATGTACGTTTTTCCGGTTATGTCGAAAAATACAGACACACACAAACACACTCTCAGATACACACAGACATATTAAATGCATGTACGTGAGTATGTGTGTCTGTGTGGGTATGTGAATGTGCATTTTTCGACGGAAACGGCATGTTGTGGTTCCTGACGTGCAGACACGAATAGTATCACCTACACATCTTCCTGGACGGTGAGTCATCATCAACATTGTTCGACCGTGGTCGAGACAATGGAATTTACTATGTTACGCCAGACTTCACGGTCCATCATAGCATTACGGAGGTCCTGTTGCTGGATGCCTGTATCCCTGGAGATTACATCAGGGTAGGAGAGTGTGCGCCCTCTGGTATTGCGAGTAGATGGCTTCCAGAGGAGAAGAGTAGAAATTACTTCTTTTTCAGCTCTACAACAATGTCCAGCAAACTGGACTCTCCTACCTTTCACAAGAGATGACACAGGTGGTAGTTTCCCATATATTTGCATTTTAGTTGGATGGCGCTTCCACGAGAGGTTTTGAGCTCTCATAAGGAGGCGAGTGTAGGTTCCATCCAACCGCCTCTCAAGCTTCTTTGATAACGTCCAGGTTTCTGAGCCATATAGTAGAATTGGTTCGACTGTGGCTTTGAATATTTCAAAGTGAGTAGGTGTAGTTTCCATTTGACAGACACGCTTTTCGCTGCTTATCTCTTTGACGAATGTGCAATCCTGGGTCGAAAGAAGACTAACATTGGAAACCTTGCATCTGTAACCTCGTCATATGCTTACCGTCCACTACAACTCGGGCACTGTTGTTGATGGAAGTACCAATTTAGCTACAATTAATTTAGCGATGAATATAGAAACAGGAGTGGGTAAGAGCGACGAAATCAAGTTCTTGGAGTAAGTCTCAGTGTATCGAGTACAAGGTAAACTCTACTGGCGAGGATGACTACCAAAGCAGGACTGTCCGAGATGTGCGCAGAGCGACAAAACCGTACAACACCGTACATTACCTTCTTCCTTTGCGCTTATATAGGCGTAGGAGTGGCTGTGTGTTAAGTAGCTTGTTTACCAACCACACGGTTCCGAGTTCAGTCCCACTGCGTGGCACCTTGGGCAAGTGTCTTCTACTATAGCCCCGGGCTGACCAAAGCCTTGTGAGTGGATTTGGTAGACGGAAACTGAAAGAAGCCCGTCGTATATATGTATATATATATGTGTGTGTATATGTTTGTGTGTCTGTGTTTGTCCCTCCAACATCACTTGACAACCTATTTCTTTATTACCCACAAGGGGCTAAACACAGAGGGGACAAACAAGGACAGGCATAGGTATTAAGTCGATTACATCGACCCCGGTGCGTAACTGGTACTTAATTTATCGACCCCGAAAGGATGAAAGGCAAAGTCGACCTCGGCGGAATTTGAACTCACAACGTAACGCAGACGAAATACCGCTAAGCATTTCGGCCGGCGTGCTAACGTTTCTGCCAGCTCGCCGCCTTGACAACACTTGACAACCGATGCTGGTGTGTTTACGTCCCCGTTACTTAGCGGTTCGGCAAAAGAGACCGATAGAGTAAGTACTAGGCTAACAAAGAATAAGTCCTGGGATCGAGTTGCTCGACTAAAGGCGGTGCTCCAGCATGGACGCAGTCAAATGACTGAAACAAGTAAAAGAGTAAAAGAGAGAGTATATGTATGTGTATTTATGCAGTCATCTCTTATGCAGGTATACTTATGGGTTGTAAACAAGGTTGCATGCGTGCGTGTGTGTGTGTGTGTGTGATCGTGAATGTTTCAGTGCGTGTGTGTGCATGCTTTAAGACAAATCAATCACATCTGTATATTTATTCAACAATTCACATGAGCTCTACCTTTATCCGCATCATTATTTTCCATATAATGTATTTGCATTATATTCTGCACTACTTCCATCAACCGAAAGATGAGGTTCAACTATTAGGTCAGTTTGATCTGTCTGAAATAGTGATAGAAACCGTGGAAACTCCAGAGTAACAGGTCAGTGAACTGGCCTAAAACCACGATGTAACTACTGAAGCAGTATTTGTAATATAGGAGAAACTAACAACTCTAAAATGTATGTTGAAATGTGAAAACATAAACAAAAATCCACTGGTCAAAATTTTCAAATAACAGCGTTCTATGAGGTAACGGAAATAGAATAATCTAATAAGAGGGGAAGTGACGAGAGAGTGAACAGGAAAATAATTTAGGTGAAAATTATAAAATAAGGAGGGAGTAAATCAACATTTTCAAATAAAGGCATAAAAAGGATTAATATGTCAGAATTTACTAATAATTGATTTTTATGAGGTTGGCTTCGATACCGGAAATAAGAATTTAGTTTGGAGAGAAAAAAATAACAAGGAAGAGGGGAAGAGAAGAGTAACGTAGAAGGAAATCTATATAATACAAAATGGAAGTTCGTCAATGAAAAATAATATATATTTCTTTACTACCCACAAGGGGCTAAACACAGAGAGGACAAACAAGAACAAACAAACGGATTAAGTCGATTATATCGACCCCAGTGTGTAACTGGTGCTTATTCAATCGACCCCGAAAGGATGAAAGGCAAAGTCGACCTCGGCGGAGGGATACAATGCCATATTTACTATTGAACTATAGTTTGTTGTTAATGTATTTAAATAAATAAAGAGGTTAATAAATTTATTAACAAGGAGCAGAAGTGATTTAGGTTTATATGTATACTAGCTGAAGGTGACCCGCTCTACGCGCGGGTAAGAGTGTGGTTGTTACTTTCTGTTGCTTCCTTTCAGCACGTAAAAAACACCATCCGAACGTGGCGGGTTGCAGCGCCGCCTTGACTGGCTTCTGTGCTGTTGGCACGTAAAAAGCACCAACCGATCGTTGCCGCTGCCAGCCCCCCCTAGCACCTGTGCCGGCGGCACGAAAAAAGCACCCACTACGCTCACAGAGTGGTTGGCGTTAGGAAGGGCATCCACCTGTAGAAACACTGCCAGATCAGACTGGAGCCTGGTGCAGCCTCCTGGCTTCCCAGACCCCGGTCAAACTGTCCAACCCGTGCTAGCACGGAAAACGGACGTTAAACGATGATGAAGATGATGATGATTCTCCCTCCTTTCTCTCTCACTTTCCCACTCTCTTACTCTTCCTTTCTCTCGGACTCTCCCTAGCTTTCTCTTACTCTCTATCTTTATCTATCTCTCTCCCATTTATAAACAACAAAAGATCTTGAGTAAGTTGAGAAATAAAATATTTAGAAAGATCAATCATAAATATCAGGCAGTAACAACGGAAAGGCCTGCTTCAAGGCAGACAGCAAAACACTAACAATTAAAAGGGACAGACGAACTTACGAGCTGAATAAAAATAATAAAATATTGGAAACCAAAGTTTGAAGGGATAGAATTTGAGGATAGTAGAGTCACCATGGCTGGCATTTCTTAACGACGGACAGCAACGTATTGACAGTTTAACGGCTGGCGTAAAATTTTGAACTTGATGTAAAAGAAAATCCCTAAACACCAAGTTTTGAATTGATTCTTTCTCACGACAGTAGACTCACCATTGAAAACTTCTTCATCATGGACGGCAACACATTGACGATTAAAAGGCTGGCGCAAATTTTTTAGCTTGATGTAACAGAGAATTGCTAAACACCCGCTCCTTTAAATTTTAATCCCCTTCAAGCCCCATTTAGACCCCTTTTCACATTTTGGTTAATATAACCCGATTTCATTCGGGTCTACTGGGGCCACATTTTATAAGATGAGGAATTTTGTCCTAGAGGTCACGCCTTTCATTTGAGGAAAAAAAATAGTTGTCATGCAAACTTGCCAGCACTTTTAACATAGGTGTGCATATTTTCAGCTCAACCGACCACATAATGCACACATTATATATATATATATGTATATGTGTGTGTGTGTGTGTGTGTGTGTGTGTGTGTGTGTGTTGGAGTCTCTCTCATACGTGGGTTCTAAATAAATGTTAAAATGTAATAGATACGAAAAACCTATGTTATCACTGTGTTCTGTTTGTATTTGGTCGATCGGCGCGTTGACAGGTAGACAATAGAATGCGATGGCGATGGCGATGGAATATTTGTTTCTCTGTATGAATGCAGACAGATACATGAGTAAAAGTTATGGGAAGGTAAGAAATAGAGTGAGTGAAAATGTGCTGGGAAGAGAGGAAGTAGCGAGAGTGAGTTGAGGAAGGCAGATACATTAAATAACGGGAGTGGACTTGTCAAAGTTATAAAGAAGGGGAGTTAGAGGGGAATGGAGGAAATAGCGTGAGTGAGGAAGATGTCCCCTAGCAACCACACCTTTTAAGATAGGGATTTCTAAGGTAGCCCACGGGCATCGTCACCTCATTTTACATGTCCCTGTAAAGTTTGGAGTGAATCGAACGGGATTTAGTGGCATTGAAAGCGATCCAAGCGGTAAAAACGCATTTTAGTTTTATATATATATATATATATATATATATATATATACACGCATTTTGACATGTGGGCTCACAAACATGTATCTTTATAACGATCAAATGGTGTGTGAATAATATATTTAATATTTTTCTGAAGGAATTACTGTTGTTTATTTCACCCATATTTATTACCTTTCAAATGGAAAAGAGTATTCAAAATAAGGATGTAATCTGTATACACACACACACACACACACTAACACACTCATACACATACACACTCAAACAGACATACACACACATATGTATATTCCATAACTGTTTAAAACTGAATACAGTTTGAATAATACTTCTACTCTATTCTTTCACTCTCAGTCGGTGTAAGGCAGGTGAAAGTATTCCTGAAGCCACAGAATTGAACACTATCATCAATGATACAATTAAAGATTTTGAAAAAGTATGTACTTTTATACGTTTTCTTTATATTTTTTCCGATTATATTTTCCCGCTCTTTGTTTTATATTATTTAATATTGTTTAATATACTGACATAAAAATTACGTAAATAAATACGCTGTTTAAATGTTACGAAACAAAAGAAGAGAGGAAGGGCTAGAAAGCGTGCTAATAAATTAGACATCAAAACTCTAAGAGCAACAAAACGTGACACCACACTTATTCTCAAAACACTACTGTATATATCATCTCACAGCTCTAGACACAGTAAGACATGCAACACTATTGTACAAGATCTACCTATGCTCACTAGAGATCAATGAGCAACATTCTGAAAACACGTAAATTCATCAATTGCAAAAAGCATTATAAATCGCTAAAAACAAATGCGAAGCTTTATACAACAACCACGAAATCAAACAGTGAAAATCATAAGCCAATACATAGAAATAAAATTAATTAAAAAATATATAAAAAATATAAAATATAAAATATAAAAATCCATTTAAAATATTTAAATTAAAGTTAAAATTTTAAAAAAATTATTTAAATTAATAATTTAAACTTATAAATTATAAATATATATATATTTATTATTATTTTATTTAATTATTTATTTTTTTATATTTTTATATTTTTATATATTTTTTATTATCATTTATATTTTTTATTTTATTTTTTTATTTTTTATATTTTTTATATTTTTATATTTATTTATTTATTTTTTTAAACTATCAAAAAGTATTAAAAGTTTAATAAGATAAAGAGTAAAAACACTACGATCGTTTCATGCCCGTAACCAATTCGAATAAATATATATTTATTATTATTTTATTCAATTATTTATTTTTTTATATTTTTATATTTTTATATATTTTTTATTATCATTTATATTTTTTATTTTATTTTTTTATTTTTTATATTTTTTATATTTTTATATTTATTCATTTATTTTTTTAAACTATCAAAAAGTATTAAAAGTTTAATAAGATAAAGAGTAAAAACACTACGTAACCAATTCGAATAACAACAATTTAAATTCAATTAATAATTCGAGTTATGGTTACAGTCAATCTTCAAGTTAATTGTAATATTTTAATAAATAATCAAAAATATTTAAACAATATTTTATAAGAAATAAATAATATAATAAATTTTCTTATAAAAAAACTCTATTATCAAACTAGAAACTTAACGATTATGATTATGTCAAAACAACGATTATAATGTTAAATATCAATTTTAATTTTTAAGTATTAATTTTTAAGGTAATAAACCCACTAATAATCTAATATCAGTAATAGTCAATATCTAATTACATAAATATTTTACAAAAAAAATGATTATTCATATTATTAAAATATAAAATATCAATGAACATATATAAATGTATATAAATATATAATTAAGATCTAAATAATCTCTATAAATAAATATATATGCACATATAATAAATACCTAATAAATTAATTTTTCATATTTAAAGATGAAATAGCTAATTTCAAAAATACAAACAAACCATCTTAAACGAATGATATAGTAAATTAACTATCTTTATATCTTTGGCTAAATAATAACTTTCAAAAATCCTATCTTTAAAGTACTTAAAGAAATAATCAATTCGTAGTTATATAGTAACAAATAAATTCTATAAATATATTTATCAATGGGAATAATGTAACTAGCAAATAACAATTTAAAAAGACAATATATAAGTTAAAACAATAATTATAAGAAATTTAAAACTACAATTAATGCTATTAATACATGTATATACATGAATCTAACTTATACAAACTCATATACTTGCTATCAAACAACATATCTATCGCTAAGTAAATTCTTACAAATAAACTTAAAGTTAATATCTAATAATTATATAGAAAATTACGATAATTGGATATACAACGATATATACATTAAAAAAACAATAATATTATACCATAAGACTTATAAATATTAAAATTTAAAGATCTTAAATATAAATATATACTTATGTTAGCGAGGTTTTGTAATGAACTAAAATTTTGAATCGGAAAACGTCTTTAGAGTGTTTATAAGAATACTCGTGGAATTACGTTATTAACAAAAAAAGAATAAATTGTTGAAGAATTCATTAAGCGTGAGGAACAGATACGCTTTATCAATGAAGATTGTGAATGGGAACAGTTATGGTTTATCAATAAATGTAAATAGAATGAAGTCATATATATATATATATATATATATATATATATGTAAAAAGTAACAAATATATACAAACTGGGACAAGAACGTAAAACATCTAGAAGACGACACAAGAACCACAGGACGGGACATTCGAAGCCCTCAGTCATCAGTCAAGAACCGGATCATCTTCGCAATTTCGGCTGATTAAATACACGTGTGTGCATGTATTGGCTATTGATGCTTTTTGAAAGATGATATATAACATCGGAAAATTGCCTGCACTGATCTCAAGCCTTTACTTCCTTCATCTTTTCGGAGGTATAGCCTGTTTGCAGCACTGTTTCTATAGACGTTTCCAGATAATGTTAATATATTATGCATTTTAATGCCTATAGAGCGGATTTCCACTACAGACCAGTCATGTATCCCAAATGCTGGCATATGTACTAGTACTGCGAATGCTTGCGGGATATGATTTTCTTGTATCAGGAGAACTTCGACTCCCATATTTTTCGATCTCTGGTGTAATATTCTCGTGTGGAATTCTGCGTGTGGAGCTGGAGAGCTAATGAAAGCATTGATGCACGGATTTTGGAATTGGGAGTCTGTGTATATACAGAATGTATATGGTGTTATATTATAATACATTTACATGTGTACATTTAATACATATGCATTTAGCTTTGTAAATGAACCATGTGGTTAAACTACACGACATTATTTTCCAGCTTAAAGGGAATGAAAGGAAATAGAGATTCTTCGTGGTGCATGTAATAAGCAAGCAAAACCAATGGATCTACTTTCTGCTTCATTCTGCTGAGATGGCTGTGTGGTTTAAGCATAAGGTCTCTTTTAACAGATTAAATGTAGGGTTATTAAACTTAGGCATGTGATTATACGCACAATTTCCCCACAATCAATACTGTCTCGGCACTTTGCTTAATTAACATCATATTTTTCTGGATTGGAGCTTTTATCAAAATCTATAAATTAATCAGCTAATACAGATTATAATGCATTTATTTTATCTATGAATGACAGCAAATAACAATTAAAGACAAAATCGAGAGTATTTCGGTGGATTTGAGCCATATTGAAATAATGAATGGTGATGTTGACAAGTGGTTTGCGGATATGAAAGGTGGATTAGATATCAACTTTGGAAACTTTACATCTGAAGTAAGTAAACAACTGTCTTTTTCTAATAGAAATTAGACGTTGCCAAACTTCTACATTTTTCACCCAAATTAAATGATAAGTACTATATCAACCTCATTTCCAGTTATAACTGGGCCTGAGCTTATTTAATATTTTCAGTGAACTGTCGAAGAGATCTTTTTGCTGTTTAGGATTTGCATTTAACTCAAACTTCCAATGTATTACACTTGCTATGGCTTTCTGTAACATACTACTCGTTGAATCAATCTAAAATATTTTCGACAAATTCATCTCTAGTGCGACTTCCATGAAATTTTGCATTACTGTTGATAGTCAATAATTTCAGGTTAACAATATAGAACACTGTAAAGAGGTCGGTAACATGCACCGTGTAGTGAGCCAAGGGATTACTTACTTGTAATTAATAAAGAAAAAAAGTTTCTATCTAGCAATTAATTCTAGTTAAGAAGGGCATAATATAATATATTCAGTATTTGTGTAGATCACCTTGCTTGCCTGAAACTCCAAAAATCTTAATCTTTCTTGAATGTCCTGCGACCCTCTTTGTATTTATAACTACTTTGATCTAACAGTACTATTTTATCTCAACAACTGATTGTCCTGTAAATGCCGATGTCCTACTGGTTAGAATAGTGGATTTAATTCTGAGGCTGGACAGTGTGTTGTGGTCTTGTGCAAAGCTTTTCATTCTACGTTGTTTTGATATACTCACCTAAAACTGAACGTGAGTGGTACCTGGATGATTAATCCAGTAATGGATTGGCATCCTGTTCAGAGAGGAGTTTTTTTACTTCACCCTTAAATACCCTAAATATCTAGATAAGCTCCAACCTCATGAGCCTGTGGGCTTGAGGTAAACGTTTTTTTTTTGATTGACCGTCTTGTCTTAATTCTCTCATCTTTACTCTTTCACAGCAATCTTTGTGACGCGCAGTTGCCCTTTTCATTATTATTAAAAGCAAGTAGATTCATATCATCTTGAACATAATGATTTTTTTTCTTGTACATCTTTGCCTGCAGAGCTTTTGTAATATGTTTTTTCTCTGCCAAGTTTATGGCATTGTCCCACCATTAAACTTTACATTCTTTTGGTAAAAAGGCAACTTGTAACATGTGGGAACATATCTATACTTAGAGAAATAGTTTTTAAAACTCATAGGAAACGTATATCAAAGGACCGTTTTAGTCTTAAAGCTTAAATTTTCTTTCGTCATATAGGCTTTTAGAACCTTCATTATGTGGTTTAAAATTATGACCGGATATGAGTGGGTTGTTTTTTACTTCTGGCCTACACATATATTTGTTTTAACTTCATATTTTGAGTGTAGCTGGAAGAAAGTTTTCTTTTAGAAATCCCCAATCTCTAACCATACTTCCAATTGTTTCACACTTTTGTTGACTTTTGATCATATAAACCATTTGGATGATAGTTTACTGTGAAATCTGTTTATTGAAATGTATTTTACACTAAATGAATTAAGCAACATCATTTTTGCTTCATGGTAGAATGACTAACATTAAGCTGAGTACGTGGCTTTTAAAGTATCTTAAAAATATATAACATTCAAATTTGCTTAATGGTATAGCATGGAAATATAAATTAATGAACTTTGAAATTAGCATGAATTTTAATTTTGTAAAAGTTCATGAAAATTATGTCGTTATGATTTTCGGTAGTGTGATATTCAATATTTTCATGCAGCTCCGGAAAGAATCTACTCAAGCAAATCTTACCGTGATTTCAAGTGAGCTAAATACACTAGCCACTAATATACCTAAGCAAGCCCTTATCCCTTTAGCAATAGAGGCAGAACGTATCGACAAAAATGAAGTGAAAAATGTGACAGATTTGAAAAACAGATTGGAGCAGGATATCCATTTATTAAAAGCTAAGAGTCAGCAAAGCCTGGTAAGTCCATCTTCGTTTATCTATATTTCATTTCTTTTGATAGAGAATTCTTTCTATTGCTTTTTTTTGTTACATATTTGATAGCTTTAAAATATTTTTTACTAATATCATTCACACAGTCTTGCGTTCATCTTTGCCTCAGTTCATTACTACTACACATCATCATCATTTAGCGTCTGTTTTCCATACTGGCTTGGATTAGGCGGTTTGATTGGAGCTGGTAAATCGGAGAGTAGTACCAGGCTCCACCAGTCTGCTTTAGTTTAATTTCTTTGGCTAGATACCCTTCGTAACGGCAAATACTCTACAGATTCTACTGATTGCCTTTACGTGTCACAAGCACAGGTGCCTTTCATATGTCACTGGCACTGGACACGGCCACGATTTCACTTAGCATGACGTGTCTTCTTAAGCACAGCAAATCGCCAGAAGTTTCGATTACTTGTCATCACTTTCGTGAGTTTCAGCAACCGAGGGTCATATTTCACAATCTCGTCCCACGTCTTCTTGGGACTACAGGTTCCCTCCACAATTAAAAAATGGTACTTCTTTATGTCCTCGTCCATACACATAATATGACCATACATCGTTTGTACGGCGTTCAACTATACCTAGCTTTTGCATTGACCACCAGTTAAGGAGCGGAGAACCCTGTCAAAGCTTTCTCCATAACAACAAAAGCCAAGTAAAGAGGGTTCTTTTTGCTAAGTACTTCTCCTGCAGCTGGTGCCTTATCAGGAATATCAGTAGTGCTTCTCCCTGGCACAAAATCAACCTACATCTTGTCTAAACTAATTCTCTTCCTAACTACTTGTGCTGTGACCCTTACTGTAATTTTCATCATCTGGTCGAGCAATTTGAATAGATAGAAATAATTACATAGAAATAATTACATCCTTCATGTTAAACATTATGGCTGTCATCAGCCATGTTTCTTTCAGTTCTGAGGGCTCTTTGCCAACTCGTACTCTAGCCACACGCTTGCCACAGTACGATGGCAAAAGCACCCACTCCTCCGATCTCATTGCCTCCGTGGAGTGCTTAAATGCCTCCTCCTCTGTCGCAAAGCGCACCTCCACGGTAGCGTACTCCCTTCCTCTTGTTATGAATGTCATTAGTTTTTAATATTTTTTAAACACTCTTCAATTTCCTCCACTGTCGCTATTTCTATCTTCCTCGTTGCTATTTTCATCGTCTTGAATATTACTGTACTTTTCGTTACATTGTTTGTCAATTCTGCAGGCAGCGTTAACTTCAATGTATCTCCGTCTTTTTCCAGCAACCTCTTACATTCCTTCATTTTTCTTGGCTCCACCTTTATTTCACGGATTTCCAGCGTTTCTGCTTCTATCCCTTTTCAAGTTGCGGCCGCATAACTGTGACCACCTGTTGTTGTTTTCTCCATTTTTCTCCCAATGGAGAAATAAAACAACAATTCCACTTAACAATAGCAACAATTGAGGAAAAATAATTTAATGTAATTTACCATTAATGCTACATAATATCAGATATACAAATTTAGAATATTTGTTTTTTCTTATGCAAGAGAAAAGTTTTAAACATTTTCATTGTTTCGTAAAATAAAAAAAAAATTACTTTATACATAAATTCAAGTATGCAATCAAGTTGCATCATCAATCAAACATATAACCAAATTTGCCTATTTACACACATAATACAATGCACAAGAAAGAATATATTTCATAACCATTAATTTAAAATTTTCGTTTCAGAAAATATATAACGACCTCGTATCAGCCATTAATGCTTCGGAAGACTTCTTGAAAAATCGCCTAGATAGCACAATTAAAAATCAATTACTACATTTTGCTGACTATTTACTAGGGATCTGGAATAATTTTGTTTCCAACATTCTCCGTTTGGTAAGAATTTGATATTTTAATATTATTTTTATATATAATTTTATAGATTATTACGTATTTACATGTGTCACATATATTATACATAATAGGCACGTGAACACCATATGTACGCTTAAAACACTGATACACTTATTCCTACTGTTTAGCCCCACGTTGGCCTTGATGAAGCTAACCTAATATAAAATATATTGAAACCACCACCATCTCACATTTTTTCCGAAATAGCATACACCGGAGTACATTCTCGAAATTAGCCTTTTTTATGATGGTAAGGTGAGGGACATTCGGCTCGTATTTCTAGAATGTAAGTTGAACCAAGTAGAGCAGCGGTTCAGTGTTAGTATGTATCACAGAACAAACAACATACATAAATTATGTTTTTAGTAGTTTCATCTCATTTAACATTTTATTTTTATTTAAATGAGATTTTTTAATTCAGTGTTGCACGAAATTTGTTTTCGATTATGCATATTGTTGAAAAACCTTGTTCAAAATTATATTTTGATATGACCAACGAAAGAATTTCTATGCATTTTGTAGACATAGATACGGCAAAATTCAACATGTGATAAAGCAGAATCTTGTTAGGGAAGAGATTTTAATCTACACATTAATCTTTTTGATTCAAATTGATCTATGATTAATTCTAAAACGATTTCGAATGATTTCCAATTCACTGTCAAGAAGATAGTTATTACCTGGACTCCATTGATGCCTTTTGTATTCAAAAACGTTTCAACATGGCGTGGTCAGGTTTCAACAATGCGTGTTTATTCCACAATTCAACATTCATCTGTATTGATTTTAATTTGTCTACGCAGTCTCTAATAATAGCTAGGTTACCTTGAAATGACTTGTTGGATGTTCGTGCTATAAGAAAGTATTCAAGCTAGTTTTGCCCTTCATTTGTTGTCAGAAGTTTATCTGCAGTTCTTAAAAAGAATTCTCTTAGTTCATCATTCATTATTCCAACTCGAGCTACTGCATTATTCCTGGAAAGTCATCTTCTGTGTGAAAGAAGTGTCCCTTCCCTAGTCTTCAAATCCTGACGCAACAAACCAATTGTTCTTACGCTTAGATGATAAGATTTGACAAAGTTCCTGGCAGAAACGTTAGCACGCCGGGCGAAATTCGTAGCCGTATTTCGTCTGTTGTTACGTTGTGAGTCCAAATTCCAACGAGGTCGACTTTGCTTTTCATCCTTTCAGGGTCGATAAATTAAGTACCAGTTACGCACTGGGGTCGATGTAATCGACTTAATACCTATGTCTGTCCTTGTTTGTCCCCTCTGTGTTTATCCCCTTGTGGGTAATAAAGAAATAAGTATTGAGAGCTGATGACACTGCTTTATCCTTTAAGCATAAGGAAAATGGGTTTCTAGCATACATATGAATTATACAGGGTATATTGATATTTACTGATGCTACGATATCAGATCCACAAGCCAGTATTGCAGTAGCTCCATCAGTTGTGAGGACAGGGATTTACCGAACGACCATTTTCATAGAAACAAGAAAAAATTCATATAATGCCTGCTTCTTTTGTAGTGTTCTCTAAGGGATGACAAAACAAGGGTTCTCTTTAAATTCTGGACATCTGATGAGACGTATGTAGTCAGATTAAGTTAGATTAAGCTAGTTAGCGGAATCTGTGATATCACACACACACACACACACCACACACACACACACACACACACACACACACACACACACAACACACACACACACACGCATCACACGTATATATCAGACATATCACGCACACACATGTTAGATAATATAAAAATAATGCAACTCTACAGACAGAATCTTTCGATAGAGTATTTTCAACATTTCCTCCTAACACGAGTCAGCTATATCTTTGCAACAGGGCAAGATCGAAGTTTCACTGAGTGAGATTTTTCAATTTTGCAACTCACAAGGTAACTCTATACTCGTAGTTGACATTTTAGCTATTTGGAGGGAAATATCCATGAAAAATGCAAAGAAAGCAACCCTGTATGAACCAACATATAACGTAATAGAAAAGTGGTGGCGTTCGCTTCCTACATGTCAAATATATAAGATATACTGGTTGCATTTAATCGATTGTGATTCCTTCAAAATTCCAGTATTCTGCCGGGAATTTATGGTTGTATATAAGCGTTAGCTTCATTCCCCTTGTATATTTCCGTTGACTGAAGGCGGCGAGCTGGCAGAAACGTTAGCACGCCGGGCGAAATTCGTAGCCGTATTTCGTCTGCTGTTACGTTCTGAGTTCAAATTCCGCCGAGGTCGACTTTGCCTTTCATCTTTTCGGGGTCGATAAATTAAGTACCAGTTACGCACTGGGGTCGATATAATTGACTTAATCCGTTTGTCTGTCCTTGTTTGTCCCCTCTATGTTTAGCCCCATGTGGGCAATAAAGAAATATATATTTCCGTCGACTTTCTTGATCGACACGGAAGTGAAGGAAGGAAATGGTGGCAAAAGGGAAGTCAACACCTGCTTATATACGATCTTTACCCTGTAAAGTTTGAGTAATAAGCAACCTTAGATGGACTGAGATATTTTTTCTCGGAGAGAAATAAGATATCAGCTGTGCGTGCTAATAAGTGACTATGTGTAAGTTTAGGTTGATAGAGACAAGGAAGGAAAATTGTTCACTAGGTATAGTTTTAGATTTTGGCATCTAGATACGTAAAGCAGATGCCGGTGTGTCATGGTTTTTACGATAATCTCTTGATGGGAGCTGCTTCGATGTCTTGCAGCAAAGCAAACTCTACATTCATAGATGTATTTACATCTATGAAGCAAGTGGAACTGTTGAACATATGATATACCTATCCCATCAAAAAGAGGAAGCCTACTATATCATATATGATATGATCACATTAGACATCAAATAGCGATATTACACTAAAAAATACACATGCCATCCCACACATAATGATAATCAAGAATTATCGTGTATTCTTTTACTCTTTTATTTGTTTCAGTCATTTGACTGCGGTCATGCTGGAGCACCGCCTTTAGTCGAGCAGATCGACTTCAGGACTTATTCGTTGGAAGCCTAGTACTTACTCTGTTGTTCTCTTTTGCCGAACCGCTAAGTTACGTGGATGTAAACACACCACCATCGGCTGTCAAGCGATTTTTTTGGGGGGGGGAGGGGAGAAAACACAGACACACAAACATACACTCACATACATATATACATATATACGATGGGCTTCTTTCAGTTTCCGTCTACCAAACTCACTCACGAGACTTTGGTCGGCTCGAGGCTATAGTAGAAGACACTTGCCCAAGGTGCCACGCAGTGGGAATGAACCCGAAACCATGTGGTTGGTAAGCAAGCTACTTACCACACAGCTACTCCTGCGCCTATATATATATATATATATATATATATATATATGTGCGTGTGTGTGTATGTGTGTGTGTGTATATATTTGCTTACCGACCACATGGTTCAGGGTTCATTCCCACTGCGTGGCACCTTGGGCAAGTGTCTTTACTATAGCCTCGGGCCAACCAAAGCCCTGTGAGTGGATTTGGTAGACGGAAACTGAAAGAAGCCTGTCGTATATATGTATATATATGTATGTGTGTGTGAGTGTTTGCGTGTCTGTATTTGTTCTCCCAACACCGCTTAACAACCGATGTTGGTGTGTTTACGTCCCCGTAACTTAGCGGTTCGGCAAAAGAGACCGATAGAATAAGTACTGGCCTTACAAAGAATAAGATCTGGGGTCGATTTGCTCGACTAAAGGTGGTGCTCCTACCCACTATATATATATATATATATATATATATATATAAATATATATATATATTGTTATATTTCGGAATGGTCATATTGCCAGTTTAGCCAATAAAATCTTGCACAACAAATATTTAAACGTATATATATATATATATATATATATATATATATATAAAGTAGCAAAGTAGATAAACACAGTAAGACTTGAGACATATTTACATGGAACACAAAATACAAATATAAAATAAAGAAAATTTATCTGTAATGAAAGGACATTGTGTAATGTGTTATTTCGACAGCTTATTCAAAAGACTAAACTTACGTAATAACCATGTTCGTAGGTGATGTGCATGATATCATAGATATGCAGTCCAGAGGAGATTGTTAAGTAAATTTGGCCTTCCTTTTCAAAAACAGTGGCAAGTGCGAGTCGTTTAGTACTGTTTACAAATATAAAGGTTTAAAGAGAACAGAGAGGAATAGTGGTTGGAGGAAATAGACGGAAATAGTGAAAGACAGGGAATAGTTTAGAGGCAAGACAGGGATAAACCGATATAAAGAAGTTAGATTTTTTCATTATATATAATTTTTCGTTATTTTACAATCTGCATTTTGTGCTCCATGCCAATATATGTCTCAAACCTAACAGTATTTATTTCCCTTACTACCTTCATGATAGCTCGATTTGGAGCTCTTATAGGAACTTCCGTGCTGTGGTCTCGACCATGGATGATGAAGTTGGAATTTAAGCCTTATGAGTGAAATTGTATCGACAGAAACTGTGATGAATCTCTTAAGCGGGGCTTTCCTGTTCGTGGGTGCTTAACTTAATCCATCACTCTATTTAATACCGCCACTGACAACACTTGCTTCCTAAAACGGTTGCATCTTGACTGTAGAAACATTACTAAAATTTGTCAAGAAACCTGTGGGAAGTGACTGATTGTACAGCTGGTATACATTGAGTCTTTGCTCAGAAAATATCATCCCTTATATTTTAACAATGTTTGCACACGAGCTAACTTCCTTAACAACTATGCGGTTGTGTATTTGGTCTTTTGCGGTATATCACAGAACTATATATCCTGTCCGCAAACTGTACATCCACATTGAAGAACACCTTCATACAAATTCTCCTTTACGGTCAGTATTAAAATCACGCAATTAATAAGTCAAATCTCGCATCAATATCAGACATCATATATATATAAAAGCCCCCCTTCGGTCATGAATGACCATGGGATTGCGCCAAGAAAGTTACCCTCCTAGACACAAGTCCGGGCAAGGTTGTTTATGGAAGACCAGTAGTCGCCCATGCATACCAGCCTCCCCTCTCCACGCCACCAGTGTTATCCAAGGGAAAGACAAAGGTCGATACAGCTTGGCACCAGTGACGTCGCAACTCATTTCTACAGCTGAGTGAACTGGAGCAACGTGAAATAAAGTGCTTTGCTCAAGAACACAACACGCAGCCCGGTCCGGGATTCGAGCTCACAACCTCACGATCGTAAGCTCGACGCTCTAACCACTGAAATGCTAGTCTGTTTGTTTCACTTTCGTTCTCACTTCTTAATTTCCAAGCACCATTGCTTTGTAAAAACACAAGCACATGTATGTTCGTACTGTATGCGTATATGTACATGTAAATGTGTGTGTAAGTATGTATGTCCGTACGAAAAATATTTGTTTAAACTTATGCTGGATATTTTCTCTCTTTTTTTTTTTTTTTTTATTTTTTTACCTCGAACAGCTCAACAACATGTTATCTTGCAAACCAGCTGTGGATCTGTTTGAGTACTTGGTTATAGGATTTGTATGTGGTACAGTTGATGCGTTCAACGGATTTTGGTTTGGTCTTGGCTGGTTCGTATTTTTTTTTATTCCGGGAATAATTTTTTCAGTTAAACTTGCAAAATACTACCACAGAATGACTTTGTGTGACGAAGAGGATTCAAGTGACATACAAATGACCTATAATAACCAAGGATATGATTCACCACGATCCCCTTTGCCTTATAACAAAGTTGGGCAAATGTAGAGAACACGCAATAAAGTAAAAGATGCTGCACTGCAGCTGCAGGAAATGAGTGTACTGTTGCTGCAGCTACTACTACTACTACTACTACTACTACTACTACTACTAACGTGGCAGCCAACATCTTTCAAGATTGTTGGCCTTCTTTTCTACTGTAGGCACAAATTCTAAAATGTTTGTGGAAAGGGAAAGTCGATCACATTTATGGACCCCGAAAGTATGAAAGTCGAAGTCTACCTCTCGGCGGAAATTGAACTCGGAACGTAATGACTAGCTAAATACCGCTAAGCATTTCGTATTATTACTACTACTACTACTATTATCATTAGTAGTAGTAGTAGTACGAAATGCTTAGCGGTATTTCGCCAGTCGCTACCTTTTGAGTTCAAATTCCGCCGAGGTTGACTTTGCCTTTCATCGTCTCATCCCCCATCGTAGCACATTTTGTGAGTCCAAACTCCATCTTAATATCATTGGAGAAAATTCGCACAGACTGGTCTAGGCTGTCCAGTTCTGGGCTCAGTTTCTGTGAATAGCTTCGAGTTGTCCATGTGGTTCTGTTTTCCTTTACCTCTTCCCAGATCACACCCCAACTTTGTTTTCTGTGGTATTTCATTTAAGGCGATCATTCCCAGCACAAATATCAGTGAGGACACACTTCCCCCTGGAAAATACCTATCTTGATTTTCACCTCTCCTAATACTTGATTCCGTGCTGTCAATTCCATTCTCTTGCATTTCCTGCTATCCCATATAAGGCTTCTCATATTTTCTTCTACTCCACGAATTTCCATTGTTTTTATTATTCAAGAGTGTGGTATCATATCTATTCATATCGTATGCTTTACGATAGTCAATCCATGCCATGCTCAGATTCGTGTGTCTTCTCTTGCAGCTCCTGGTAATTAGATTATCAAGTAAGAGCTGATCCTTCGTTCCCTGGTTCCTCATTCGGCACCTTTTCTGTTCAATAGGTAGCTACCCACTGTTTTCCAGATATCAATACAGATCGCCGACCAACGCAACTGACATTAGTTTCCACATTAGCATTATTACTATCATTAAGGCGGTGAACTTTCAGAATAGTTAGCACGTCGGGCAAAATGCTTAACGGAATTGCGTCCGAATTTACGTTTTGAGTTCAAATACCACCGGGATCGACTTCGCCTTTCATCCTTTCGAGATCGATAAATCAAGTATCAGTTGAGTACTGGGGTCGATGTAATCGACTATCTCCCTCCTCTAAATTTCAGGCCTTGGGCCTTTAGTAAAAAAGATTATTATTATTATTATTGTTGTTGGTGGTGGCGAGCTGGCAGAATCGCTAGCGCAATGGACTAAATGCTTAACGGTATTTTGCCCATCGGCGAGCTGGCAGAAACGTTAGCACGCCGGGCGAAATGCTTAGCGGTATTTCGTCTGCGTTATGTTGTGAGTTCAAATTCCGCCGAGGTCGACTTTGCCTTTCATCCTTTCGGGGTCGATAAATTAAGTACCAGTTACGCACTGGGGTCGATGTAATCGACTTAATACCTATGTCTGTCCTTGTTTGTCCCCTCTGTGTTTATCCCCTTGTGGGTAATAAAGAAATAGGTATTTCGTGTACCGCTACGTTCAGAGTTCAAATTCCGCCGAGGTCGACTTTGCCTTTCATCCTTTCGGGGTCGATTAGATAAGTACCAGTTACGCACTGGGGTCGATATAATCGACTTAATCCGTTTGTCTGTCCCTGTGGCATTTCGCCCGTCGCTACGTTCTGAGTTCAAATTTCGCCGAGATCGACTGTGCCTTTCATCCTTTCAGGGTCGATAAATTAAGTGCCAGTTGAATACTGGGGTCGATGTTATCGACTATCCCCCTCCTCCAAAGATCCAGGCTGTGTAGAAATGATTATTAGGGCGGCAAACTGGCAGAATCGTTAGCATGATGGGTGAAATGCTTAGCGGTATTTTGTCTGCCGCTACGTTCTGAGTTCAAATTCTGCCGGGATCGACCTTGCCTTTCATCCTTTTGGGGTCGATTAAATAAGTACCAGTTACGCACTGGGGTCGATGTAATCGACTTAATCCGTTTGTCTGTCTTTGTTTGTCCCCTCTGCGTTTAGCCCCTTGTGGGTAGTAAAGAAATAGGTATTTTGTCTGCCGCTACGTTCTGAGCTCAAATTTCGCCGAGAACGACTGTGCCTTTCACCTTTCGGGGTTGATAGATTAAGTACCAGTTGTGTACTGGGGTCGATGTTATCGACTGTTCCCCTCCCTACAAAATCCAGGCCATGTGCCTATAGTAGAAAAGATTATTATCAAAACCTGATTTAACTTTGTTATGAAATCTAAATTGATTAAATGTGATTTATAAATTATGCTTGATTGCATTTTGAACCTTTGTTTACTTATTACACAGAAAGTGTATCTAATCAGTTTTCATTCAATCCTTTCTTACTTTCAATTCAATTTTATTTTCTTTCTCGTATGACTTTTAAAATAAATGTTAATTACAATATGAATACCTTCATATATATATATGAAATAAATAAATGAACAATAAAACTAATTTTCTGGAAGAAATTTCTCCGTTTTTGTTTTTATATGATTCACTTCATTTCGGAGTCTCAAGACCTTTAATATTGTTTTCATGCTATTAGCATAATATTCTAGAGAAAATGCTTTTGTTAAAATGTATTCGTTGATTTGAGCTGCACATATCACCGTTTTCTGAGAACTAGGTATGTTAAGAACGTAAATATTTCAGTTTAAAATCATTCAACCCTATTATGATATTTTTAACCGGTATTGATATTTCCGTAAAACGTTTCGCACAACAAATTAGAATTGTTTACTAGGCTTTCGATTCAGCGTCAGACAAACTGTTTTTAACCCCCAATTAACTATATGTTTTTCATGCTGAAAGCAACCAAAGGATAATTGTGAATACTTCTAATGTTGTTATTAGTTCTTAAATTCTAGTTGAAATTTTGTTAATATCAATTTGTTGAAAACACGCTTTTTCTGTTAAAACTTGATATAATTTTACAGTTTTCATATATCTTATCTACATCTTTTATCTGTTCCTTGCTTCAGCAAGTGAACTGTGACCGTACTAAAGCACTTCACCGAACCGCTAAATTACGGGGATGCAAACATGCCAACACTGGTTGTCAAGCAATGAAGGAGAGGACACACACACACACACACACACACACATAAGGCAGCCTTCCACAGTTTCCGTCTACCAAATTCACCCAGAGCATCGGTCGGCCCGGCGGAGCTATAATGGAAGACACTTGCCCAAACCAAACCAAACCAGCGCCTATATGCTCATTAACCATAAAGATATTTTCTAACATTGACAAACGGTCTGAAATCCCAGTGACTTTTTTTCTGTATAAAAGAACATGCATTAGCCTTGTCACCACAATTGGAAATTTTTAATAACCAACTAACCATCTATTGTTATTTTAATTCACAGTTCACTGTTTACACTTAATTTATACAAAATGATTTAGCGGCAAATATATAAATGGTCCATTACAACAACACAGCTACGTTTATACATTTCTTTGACAAATCAACAAACTTTAATTATTTGATTTTATATAAATTTCTAATTAGTTTTGTTAGATCTCCAATGTTATTATATCAAATTAGCTTTTTTAAAGATACTGGGCTTGATTTTTTACAAGCCAGTTCTCCCTTTAACTTTGAAAATATATATAAAAACTCGGTGCGGTTGCTAGTTTACTCATCGACCACCCGATAATGCAACAGGTTGTACTGGGTTACATGTTACCATAAGCGTTCAAGAGCGACCTCACCTCAAGTCCGACCTCACCTCAAGACCGACATGACCTTAAGAGCGACGTCTTTCTTGCCACTTGATTCTGATCATCATCCTATAACAGCAAGGACCAGATTATCACCGAGATATAAGAAAACTTACACGACAAAGAAAATTCCCTTTGCCTAGTTTACACTAAACACAAAAGAGAACACCAGGGAAAATTACGCAGTTGAAATTAGTAACAGATACCATGCTCTCCAAGGTTAATCAGCCAACGAATTGTGTGGGAACACCATTGAAGTAAAAAGAAAAAAAAAAGAAAAAAAAACAGAATTCAACAAACCTTTGAAACCGCGAAAAGTAAAGAGGGTTCCATGGAAAAACTAAGAAATGGTGGTTTTATATCCTGCGACAGGTTGGTGTACATAAATTATGTAGCGGAGGTTTAATCAATATGTTCACCCGACGTACTTCGCGAGACTACCAAAACACTCTCCTTTTCTTTATTTAGCCAAACAGGGCCTAACATAGAGGCAACAAACAAGGATAGACAATGTAGGAGTAAAAAAAAACGAATGAAAGGGTTATGGAATTGAAAAAGGAAATGAACGCCACTCGTTGTGTGTGTGATACTTCTTTCCTTGATAAATCTTGTGCTGTTGCTGGGGGTGGGGGGTGACAGCCTCACTTCATGTCCTGGATCTTTTCGGCTTGAACGGCAGTTTTTTCTAGCGGTGTCATATGAAATTGTCACCCATAATTATGACCCTAGTATCGATCTATTGTATTTCAATCTGTTTTAGGGTTAGGGTTAGGGGTGGAGGAAGGGTATCTTTTTTTCTTCACAAATGTAAATAAACCCAATCTGTTTCTTAAACGAGGGACATGTTCATACGACACAGAATGTTTTCACCTCAATAGACGTCGTTGATTGGTTTAAATTGCAGAAACTGAAGAATAACAACAACAAATATCTTACAAACTATAGAATTTTCTCAAAAAAGCCAAGAGAAAAAGATGTTTTATAAACACATTCTACTAGTATACGAAATTTAAAAGTGTTTAGCTAGGTGGAAATTATTTTAAAAAACTGCTATTCAAATCGAAAAGATCCCATGTCCTTTTCTCTTATACAGTTCTTTGTAATTTTGCATTTCCTTTTTGTTGATACGGATTTCTTGTTTCTTATCACCAACCGCAGCTGCAAAGTTCATTTTCTTCCATACTTCTATTACTTTGTCAATCCTCTGCAGACTTCTCAGGTCCTCCCTGGACAAGGTCATAGGGGACGAACTAAGACTCTCATAGCCTATCTCCGCATTCACAGCGCTTTCCCCTTAAACCGAGGGAAAACGCTAGCAGGACCGCCGCAAGGCAGCAAAAACAGAGTGTAGAAGAGCACATAACAACCGAACAACGTTACAATTACATGAAACGACGGTTAACAGAATAAAAAAGGTGACGAGCTGGCAGAAACGTTAGCACGCCGGGCGAAATGCTTAGCAGCATTTCGTCTGCCGCTACGCTCTGAGTTCAAATTCCGCCGAGGTCGACTTTGCCTTTCATCCTTTCGGAGTCGATTAAATAAGTACCAGTTACACACTGGGGTCGATATAATCAACTTAATCCGTTTGTCTGTCCTTGTTTGTCCCCTCTGTGTGTAACCCCTTGTGAGCAGTAAAGAAATAAGAATAAAAAAAGACTACCAAAACGCTCTCAATTTATTTATTTGGCCACACAAAGCCTAACATGGAGGGGACAAACAAGCATAAACAAAGTGGGGAAAAAAGAAAACCAATGAAAAAGATGGAATTGAAAAATGAAAAAAATGAAATGAACGCTACTCGACCCCACAAGCGAGGAGTTTCATTCAATCTTTTCTTTTTTCAGCACATTAAATTGCTCTTTTTTTCCCTTTTTTTAATTTCATTTAATTTGCCACAAGGGCAGCACACAGAGAGAAGCTTGCGGGCTCGACACAGACATTAATGGGATGAATGATAATGATGCAAGGATTATAAAGATGGGAGAAGACGAAGAGCGCCCGCCGACTTTCGCTTCTCTAAAACATTGTTCTTTTTGTGGAACGATATATGACCATCACCCCGCTGGTAAACCGCACCTCCATTGTCACGAACCTCAGCCCTCCGGCAAGGTAGGCAATGTCCCGCCAGACGGGTCCCAGTGTCTCTTCCACTTGTTTCCCTCCGCCACCACTTCCACCTTGTTGGATCTCGGGCTACATGCTCTATATGCGATACCTCCTTCCCTGATACATCCTGTTCTGTCACTGGGAGGCGACATCACTACCTCGCGTTCTTCCTCCTCAACACTTCCCTTCTGCACCTTCTCCCTGCTGATACAGATTTCTTCATTCCTACCACCAACCGCAGTTGCAAATTTCATTCTCCTCCCCTCCTCCACCACCCGATCAATCCCATCCAGATATCCTCTCAGGTCCCCGTCGAACGACGCCATAAGCGACGAACCAAGACTCTCACAGTCCATCTCAGCATTCACAGTGCCCACACCCCAACCGTGAGAAAACGCCAGCAGCACCGCCGCAAAATTGCAAAAAACCGAGTACAGACAAAAACTCAACAGAAAAACGCCACACCTAGATGAAAGGAGCGAGCGACCCACGCGAACTCGAAACCCGGGTATGACGTTAACAGGATAAAAAAGACAACCAAAACGCTCTCTATTTTCTTTATAATGAGCACATTGGCTTTACAAAAGAATGGACGATACAAGGACAGACAACACAACACAGTGTGGGAACATAAGACATATAACGAATGGAATTATGAATATAATGAAAAATGAAATGTCTTACCTGCTCTCCATACGCCGGCAGTGTCATTTAACTGTTTACATATCACATTAACTTACAGTTCATTATTCCTTTTTTTTTTTGCATCATTTTTTTAAAAAGTCCTTATTTAAAAATTCTTTAATATTTCACTTACTTTCTTTTATATTAGATAGTCTATTATGCTCTCAAATGCCACCAATGGTGGCAACTCGTCGAATCGAAACTGTAATGGAGATATATCTATCATTTCCCCGAGTAGTTCCTTCAACTTTTCACCTTTCTCTTTTACAAGCAAGACTGCTTTTAATCCTTCATTGTATTCATTGGGTGCTAACTTCACCCTAATTACATTTTTCATTTTGGTGATCTTTTTTTTCAGTCTCCACATTTTTTCTGTACTGTATCCTATGATACAGTTTTTTCGTAAGTGTTTTCCCTTCAGTGATTCTTTCTGATTTCCATCACTAATCTCATCATTCTCCAACTGAATTTGCTACGCTGTCTGATGAACGAACCTGAAGTATATATATGTGTGTGTGTGGGTGTATGTGTTATGTCTGTGTTTGTGCCCTCATTACCGCCTGACAAGCAGTGTTGGTGTATTTACGTCCCCATTACTTGGCGGTTTGGCGAAAGAGGTTGATAGAATAAGTATTAGGCTTAAACAAATAAGTCCTGGGGTTGACTTGTTCCACTGAAACACTTCAAGGCTGCAGTCAAAACGGCTGACAGAAGTCAAACATTTAAACGAATAAAAGAATATACTCTCTCTTTTTACTCTTTTACTTGTTTCAGTCATTTGACTGTGGCCATGCTGGAGCACCGCCTTTAGTTGAGCGTATCGACCCCAGGACTTATTTTTTGTAAGCCTAGTACTTATTCAATCGGTCACTTTTGCTGAACCGCTAAGTTACGGAAACGTAAACACACCAGCATCGGTTGTTAAGTGATGTTGGGGGGACAAACCCTGACAGACAAACACACACACATACACACACACACACATATATATAGTGAATCCAAACATGAAAATACAAAGAGAAAGGACAACAACGCGAGGACGTGGAACAAGTATAGTGTTATTGGACGTCCAGGAAAGGAAAGAAAGGAGGATTTAACGTTTCGAGCGGAGCTCTTCATCAGAAACATAGGAAAAGGAAATCTCTAAGGAAGGGAAGACGGAGGAAAAAATCGCCAACGATACATACGCGGTCACATTTATATATATATATATATATATATATAATATATATATATATATACGACGGGCTTCTTTCAGTTTACGTCTACCAAATCCACTCACAAGGCTTTGGTCGGCCCGAAGCTATAGTAGAAGACACTTGCCCAAAGTGCCACGCAGTGGGACTGAACCCGGAACCATGTGGTTGGTAAGCAAGCTACTTTATTTTTAAAACATTTGCCACAAAGGCATGATACAGAGTAGCTTGCGGGCTGGACAGAAACATTGATGAGGTGAATGATGAAATAAAATGATATTAATGGGAGAAGACAAAAAAACACCCGCCGATTTTTTGCTTCTCAAAAACATTATTTTTTAACACAAAAAACAAACCGAGGTATTGAACCTCTTACTTCCGTTTTACAATTATTGGACTTGATAGTCCATTTACAAATTGAAACATTATTATCTTTAGCACAGAAAACAAACCGAGGTATTGAACCTCTTACTTCCGTTTTACAATTATTGGACTTGATAGTCCATTTACAAATTGAAACATTATTATCTTTAGCACAGAAAACAAACCGAGGTATTGAACCTCTTACATCCGTTTTTTTTCAATTTTTGGACTTAATAGTTCATTTACAAATTGAGGCGCCGAGCCTCTTACACACTTAAAGATTATAACACTGAGGCTTTTCAACCTATTGTCAATTTTCCTCCCCAACATCGCTTGTGCCCGTATACTCCGCCATCGTCCACGCCTCGTTTAAAACCAAGGCGGGCTCCGAGTCGGCGTCGCCCGGCCACAAGCGATATTCCTCTTTGAGTCCGTGCAACTTACGCATCACGGGCTACGTTATGGCCTCCACAGCTATCTCCACAGCTATCTGTTCGAAGGATTATTTACCTAATTTCAGTAGTCTCTTTTTAAGAGACTTAGAAATAATAATATTTCTATTTTTGAAGACCAGTGGATGTATTCCACTGAAATTCGGTAAATAATCCTTCGAACAGACGGTCAGCAGCAACGCCTGCTGGGTTTGGCTACTCTGCATTGATAAAGGGCAAATACCCTGAAACATGTCTGCAGATGCCTGACCAGCAAGGGGAAGCGGCTGACCTTCCCTGTTCGAAGGTTATAATGGACACTTTCGTGTGTCATATAGCTATCTAGAGGCGATGGCTTCTTGGAACTAATCAACGGCAGCTTTAGTCCTATATTTATGGACTGCCATATTAGATTGACGATAACTGTTAATAATAATAATAATAATAATAATAATAATAATAATAATTCCAGGCTTACCATCCCTACAGGAAGTGCAAAAAATCGTATTAACTGGAATGGCTCATGCACTGAGAAGAGCACTATCGCTGTGAAAATAACATCCATCCATGAATTTATTTATTTATTAATTTTTAAATACATATTTTATCTGTGAATTTGCGCGTGTAATCTGGGAATGCATACAATGAGCTTCTCTGCCCTAGGTGTATGGAAAACACTCGGTGAGAAACGGAAGAAAATTTGAAGAAAGAAGGAAAAAACATAATAATAACAATTTCTACTAAAAGCACGAGGCCTGAAATTTTGGGTGGGAATGGACTATTCGATTTTATCGACCTCGAAAGGATGAAAGGCAAAGTCGACCTTGGCGGAATTTGAACTCAGAACGTAAAGACAGATGAAATACCGCTAACGCGTGCTAACGATGCCGCCAGCTCGCCGCCTTAATAATAATGATAAAAATAACAATAATATCGTATGGGTATGTATGCGAGCGCGCGTATATATAGTATGTGTATGTGTGCGTATGCGTGTATATGTGAATAGGGCAAAACATTGCTATGAACATATCGAATTTGATATTTCGGAGACTTTGGTATCGTAACAGAAGAGGACGACCATTTAATTATATTTTTATTTTTAGAGAAATCGAACATAAAATTGAGGGCTTGCTAAATCTAATCCGAGGGAATTTCTGACGCTACCATGAAATTGATCCGAGTTGCGGACTCTTGAAAACTATAATTAGGAATAGTTTCCCTTACATCGGGTGGTTGTTTTACAGAGTAGTTTCCCTTGTTCTTAAGATTTACGTATTCTACTTTCTGCGGAAGAAAAAACGAATTCGAAATTTTCTGAAAACATCTTTTCAGAGTTGCTGGAACATTATTATGAAAGTTCAAAACTCATTGAGCAAGAGGTGACAAAGCCACCTAAATGTAACCGAACTTATGTTAATGAGGAAATAAAAAATGAAATTGTTATAACATAAAGAACCTTGAATCATATACTTTGAAGAGGCAGCTATAAAATTTAAACAGTGTAATTCTAACCGATAAAGAACATAAAGAAATTATAAATATGAATTTTCTGATCATTGAGCCGAAATTATGAACAAAATAAAAAAAGTGACAATTTCCCTACGGATGAAACAGAAATGCAGCACCCTACCAGTGTAATGCCGCAATAGGCTGTGCATTTCATGAAGGGCGTGTGTTATGCTGAATTTGAGAAGAGAAATTGTTTTCAGTTTATATTTTCATATAATTCTACTCTGATTATAAAGAAAGCATTCTGTGACAGTCGTCAATGCTCATTTTCTTACGACTACTTATTTCGATTTTAAAGATTTTATGGCTTAGTAAGAAAAGTATTTCCCATGAATCTTTACAAGTACTTGATAAGGAGGAAAAGGACGAAATAAACCCTAACCCATGTTGCAACAACTGACTCTGCTAAAAAAAATTAGGTTAAACCAGGTTGACGGTTGAACTTTTAAACCCAAACCAAACGATAAGAAGAGAGATTTACTGCGGGCAGCTCGAGCGGTTTAAGTCAGCGCTAGAAGAAAAACGGCCATCTTTGGTTTCTAGTCGAAAGCCGTTCTTCCATCAGGATAATGCTCGGCCACATACAGCGAGGACGATATTCTAAAGACTGGAGCAGTTTAAATGGGAAACGATGCCCCACCCACCATATTCACCGCATATTGCCCCATCTGATTGTCATTTATTTTGCAGTCTTCAAAATTATTTGGAAGGAAAAAAGTTTGAATTCTGTAGACGAGGAGTATTTTTCGTCAAGGATAATAATACTAATATTTAGAGGTACTATTTCTACTGCTACGAACACTACTACTAACAACAACAACATTTTTAAAGGTGCTCATGATGATGATAGCAGGAAAATACTAGCTAAGCCAAGAGAAAAGTCAGTAAAGATAATCTTATTTTGGGGTTTAAAGTTCTATCGCCACAGCTACTCCTACCACCACCACCACCAACAACAACAACAACAGCCGTCCAAGAATTTGGACCTGGAGATCTCCATTTCCAGCGACTTCGAGGGCCACCTCCCAGTGGTGTCGGGCGTCAACGAAGAGCCCTCGACTACAACAAGAAGACCAAAGTTTTTTTTTTCCAAGGTCTGGGATCTCCTGATCCTAAGCCCTAGACCATCACCTAATCACCTTTACCCGTCTTAACAACGACAATACCCAGCAACAACAACAGCAACAACGACAATAATAATACAGGAGTTGATAATGGTGATGAGGATAATTGAAATGTAGAAATCGCTGGGAAATGTTGTTTACAACATTTCTAAAAATGAGATAGCATAAGATGACCTTCATTACACGACAATCCTAAATCAATCACAGTTACTGGAAAGTTAGTGAACATTAACCCGAGGACATCAGAAGGATCTGCACATAACCATCTGTCATTTCTCTTGTTATATGTTTGGTCTTAGTCGAAGTTTTTCTCATCGGACAACCAAAGCTTATCATACTCTCGTGAGAGTTTTTAACCTCGTTAAGAAGCCGTTTAAAACGGATCAAACAGTTTTCCTGTGTCTTTGCACACATCATATAATCTCTCCTCAGTACAAACTACTAGGTAAATGAATGTCTTTGTGCATCATATTTCTGGTAGTCCGATCCATCAACTGAAGTTATTTGGCTATAGCCATCATTGATTTCAGAACTCAATGGATGAATTGGGAATGTTTTTATAGTGTGCAGAAAAGCTCATGCGACACTGAGAGTTGGTATTTTCTAAATCGCTGTGTTCCACATATATAAGGCAACAATGACTGCATGGTTTTTCATTTCTTGTGTTAGCATTTTATCTACTATGGAAATTCTAAAAGAGACAAAACCTTTTCAGTTGGTTTGAAGTGCGTAATATATTGATAATTTAGTGTCCTCAAACACCCCTTGCACACAGCACACAGCATACATGCCTGCATACATACATACATACATACATACATACATACATACATACATACATACATACATAGAAAAATACCCTGTTGATGTTGAAATTCCAATGAAGGGACCTTGGATCTAAGCTAGAAACCGATTCTTTCACTATTGGCAAGAAATCTTGAAATAAAATTGGATAATGAGATACATAGGTTTCGTAGAACAACTCGGGGAACTACAACTACAATACGTGAGTATATATATTTTATTATTTTAATCGACAGATATTACAATGTGACTTATGGGTTACGTAGGGAACATTTACCCCTTGTATCGCTTCATATGTCTACCGATTAAAATAATAGGTATGTATGTATGTATGTATGTATATATGTATGTATGTATATATGTATGTATGTATGTATGTATGTATGTATGTATGTATGTATGTATGTATGTATGTATGTATGTATGTATCTATCTATCTATCTATCTATCTATCTATCTATCTATCTATAGTTCAATTTGCAAAAAATGCAAAACAAAACAAAACACGGAGACAAGTGAGAGCACAACAAGCGGATATATTAGTTTGACGCTCGGGAAGAATGGAAAAGTCGTCGACGTTTCGAGCCTACGCTCTTTGACAGAAAGAGTTGAGAGGGAAAAAATGGAGAGAGAACGAAACAAAACGGACAGAGAAAAAATGTGTAACGATTAATGCTACAGCATGATGAAATGATAGGAAGAAAGAGGCTGAGTGGATGGGAAGTAATAATGGTGACCCGGAAGAACTAGATTGCACAAGCGCGTGTGTGTATAAGAGGATGGTATTTGTGAGCGAGCTGGCAGAAACGTCAGCACGCCGGACGAAGTGCGTAGCCGTATTTCGTCTGCCGTTACGTTCTGAGTTCAAATTCCACCGAGGTCGACTTTGCCTTTCATCCTTTCGGGGTCGATAAATTAAGTACCAGTTACGCACTGGGGTCGATGTAATCGACTTAATATCCTTGTCTGTCCTCTCTGTGTTTAGCCCCTTGTGGGTAGTAAAGAAATAAGTATTTGTGAGCGCCAGTGAAAGTATGTGTGGTCAAGCTTAAAATTATGTGGCCTCTGTGTGTGTGCATATGGGAGTGTGTGTGTGTGTGTGTGTATAGCATGAGTAACCTAGTGCGTGCATTGTGTGGAGTTATATGCGTTTCATGTGTTTGTGTGCGTGTGTGTATGGACGTGTGTATATGGACGTGTGTATATGAATGTAAGGCTGTGTATAGTATGTGTGTGAAGCTATCGTGTATGTGTGTGCGCATGTGCAAAAGCTTGTAAGTAGCAGTTATGTATGTGCTTGTATCAGGTCATCCCATTAGTTCTGTCCGAATTTTGAATAAAGAAAACAAGTGATCAAATGTTATATTTAATTGAAATTTAATTATCGATGTACTTTCCCTGATTATCTATGACTTCCTTCCATCTATTTACCAGCTTTTTTAATCCCATCAATGTAAAACTCTTTTGGTTTCAATGCGAAGAACGTTGACATGTCAGTTTCGGCCTCCTCCTGACTTGAGAAAGTTATGTCCCCCAAATGATTCTGTAAACTACGAAACAAATGGTAGTTTGAAGCAGCAAGGTCGTGAGAATAAGGGGGATGAGTAATTTTTCCCGACCAAGCTCTTCGATCTACTGTGACGTGATCTTTGCAGTGTGGCGTCACGCATTGTCCCGATGAAACATCACTCCTTTTCAATTCACTAAAGCGGGTCTTTTTTCTTCAAAGATTGGTTCAAACGGTCTCATTACTGACAGTATACTTGAGCATTGATTGTTGCATTAGGTGGTAACAATTCAAAGTGAATTACTTCTTTGCAATACCACCAGATAGAGAAAAGAACCTTTTCCCCATGAAGTTCCCTTCTCGGTTGTAGTTGAGCTTTGCCCCTTTTACGAAGCCACTTTCTTTTATTCTTTTATTTGTTTCAGTCATTTGACTGTGGTCATGCTGGAGCACCACCTTTAGTCGAGCAAATCGACCCCAGGACTTATTCTTTGTAAGCCTAGTACTTATTCTAACGTTCTCCTTTGCCGAACCGCTAAATTACGGGGACGTAAACGCACCAGCATCAGTTGTCAAGCGGTGTTGGAGGGACAAACACAGACACACAAACATGCACACACACGCACACACACACACACACACACACACACACACACACACACCACACACACACACACAGACACACACACATATATATATACGACGGGCTTCTTTCAGTTTCCGTTTACCAAATCCACTCACAAGGCTTTGGTCGGCTCAAGGCTATAGTAGAAGACATTTGTCCAAGGTACCACGCAGTGGGACTGAACCCGGAACCACGAGTTTGGTAAGCAAGCTACTTACCACACAGCCACTCCTGCGCCTGTTTACGACGTTTAACATTTCGATAGAAGACCCATTTTTCGTCACCAGTCACAAGTCTATCCAAAAAGGGTGAAATGAGTTCGTGCGAATGGAGAGAAGAGTAGATTCGGGATTCGCGGTTGCTTTCGAACAATTCATGAGGCACCCATTTTCCAAGGTTAGGAACCTTTCCAAGTTGTTGAAGATGACAAGGAATAGTTGTATGATTTGAACTAAGCTTTATTGACAATTCTTCAACTGATAATGCAGGATTTTCTTCAAGTAATGCTTCAAGGAGCTTATCATCAAACTCAACTGGACGCCCTCTTCGATTTTCATCTTCAAGGCTGAAATCTCCACTTCTCAATTTTGCAAACCATCTTCTGCAAGTTCTTTCATTCAAGCATTCTTTCCCATAAACTGAGTGTATGTTTCCAGTCGCTTCGGCTGCAGGGTTTCCTTTTTTGTACTCATAAAGCATTATGTGCCTCAAATGCTCTTTGGATACTTCCACGCTATAAAAGGTTTTAATCAAAGAGATCTTAATTCTACTATTCTGTAAAATAATATTTAATTAGTTTAAATGTACACAAATGCATAAAAATAATTTTAAATTCCATTAGACATTCTAAAATACTATTAAATTTCATTCAATTTTAAAAAAGTTCAAATCGGACACAACTTATGGGATGACCTGATATGTGCTTGTTCGAGCGGTATGTGCACGTGTGTATGTGTGTGTGTGTGTCAGTACATAAAGTGTGTGTGCGTTACTCTAGTGTGCGTGTGTATTGTGTTTGTTTATGTGCTAAGGTTGTATGAGTTTATGTGTGTTGTGTGCTGTGTATGTTGTCTGTGTTCAGGCGTGATCTTTGCATATGTATTTCTTCCTTTTTCTCCCCTTTTTTCGGGGGAGGTCACTCTCTCCTCTTCCATCTCTCCTTCTGGAGGAGAAGGGGCAGGTAGTTCTTCTACAACTAACTGCTCCAGGACCCTGCTCTGGTCCTTGGGACAGTTCTTCTTAATGTGGCCAGGGTCTAGGCACTGATGACACTTGGTGGGGCGCCCCTCAAGAATCACCAGATACCTGGACCCGGCCATCCTCAAAAAGTCTGGGAACACCAGATCATCGGCTAATTGGGTCCACAGAGTCAAAACTGCTTTTGACCCCACCCAATCAGCAGCAGGCATTATTTTAACATTTAAGAGCTTGGCTCCGCTGCCACCCAGATACCGGCGGATAGTGTCCTTTATCCACTCGGGCTCTATTCCGAGTGGCAGCCCACACAAACAAGCTCTTGTCAATTTCCTCCCACGATATGTGGGCAGAAACAGAATTTTTCCCCTTCCAGGGGTTGGCTCGCAAAAATGCGAGCCTCCTCAGGGTTATCGAATAGCAACCACATTGTTGCATATTTGACACCCCTTTCAATAAACTTGATGGTTGGCAGGTATTCTTCCAACTCCTTCTCAATATCTACTTGAGAGAACACAGTGATGGTGTCGAGAGACTTGGAATATGTCCTCAACACCACCGTTCTCTCATTAAGGTCCTTTACCCACTTGCTTGCAGGGTACGTTTTCCACTCCAAGACAGTGTTTTTATTTTTTACCATGCTTTGCAAAAAACACAGGAAAATGTTAAAAAAAGTGCAAAGAAACACAAAGAAAGAACAGAAAGACAGATCAGAGAAAAGAAGGAAAGAAGACAGTTCCAGCACGGCAACACAATTCCGACACTTAGGTAATCCGGGTTCACAGTTAATCCTTCAGAATATTGCTTCACACAGGTACTCCAGTCCACCGTAACAGCAAAAAAAAAAAATTCCTCCACGAATGGGTCGAATTTTTATAAACGCCCACCAAAACAAAACAATTCTCACCGCTCAGTGAGTTACTCAGCGCGACTGCAGTAGACAAATGTTCGAGACCCAGTGGGATTTCTTATATGAAAAAGGAAAAACAATGTCATACAATAAATTCCCCACTAAATCCCTTAAAAAAGTGCCTACCTTGCAGTCGCGCCTCTTCAAAGGTTCTTTAATCGAAGACACCTTCCGAGCACGTTTTGACACTGTTCACTCTCGTAAGTTACTGACAAACTCACGCATGCATAAGCGGTACAAGCTACTTACCACGCAGCCACTCCTACGCCTATATATATATATATATATATATATGGGTTGGACAAAATAATGGAAATACCTTAAAATTTCAAACAAATTTATTTTAATATGGGGTAGGAGCACATTTGGTAGTAATTACAGCTTGAATTCTGCGAGGTATGGACTCATACAAAGTTTGAATTGTTTCCAAAGGAATTGTTGTCCATTCTTCAGCTAAAAGAGTCTCCAGTTCTTGTAGTGATGATGGTGGAGGATATCGATTCCTTACTTGTTTTTCTAAAATGTACCAAAGATGTTCAATAATATTGAGATCTGGGGACTGTAGTGGCCAGATAAGATGTTCAACTTTACTAGAATGTCCCTCGTGCCATTCAGTAACAACTTTAGCTGTCTAAATTGGTGCCATTATCACCCCGACTATTAATTCTGCCATGAAGGGAAATCATTGGGCCGCAGATTTCTAAGATATAGCCCCCCCCGATCATCACTGATCCTCGTTCATGTCTATCAATTGGGAGAAAACAGTCGGGGACAAATGCATCTTCAGGCTGTCTCTACACGTATACTCGGCCAGTGGTCGGAAATAAGGTAAAGGATGACTCGTTCGAGAAAATGCTCTAGGTACCAATTCTGTAGGTTTTTACCCACTCTAAACGCTTTGCAACGTTTGTTTTTGAAAGTAGTGGTTTTCTGATTGCAACCATCCCTTGAAATCTAGCTTTGTGCAACTCCAGGCGAAAAGTTTTTGTGGAAACTGGGTTCTCGAGGTTGTCATTAAGCTCTGCAGTAATTTTGGGAGCTGTACTTTTGTGATCCTTTCTAACAATTCACGTAAGAGTCCGACGGTCTCTATTTGAAAGTTTTGGTTTTCTTATCATAGTAATAATAATAATAATAATAATAATAATAATAATAATAATAATAATAATAATAATAGAAAATACTAGAAAACTACTATAAAATAACCACCATAGGACTGCAAAACTATCTACTTCAGAAGGAAGGAAAACTGATACAAATAGCAGCAAAACTCGAGCAAAACAAAAAACTGTTCTCAGTATTTAAGGAAGCTGACAAATACAAACAAGAAATCATACCACCTAACAAATATGAAGAAGAAGAAGAAGAAGAAGAAGAAGAAGAAGAAGAAGAAGAAGAAGAAGAAACAACAAAAGCTATAAAACAAATGAAATCCAAACTAAAAATAGAACAGCAAAGAACCATGATAAAACGATGGCAAGAAAAATACTGGACTAAACTAAATGCAAAAGAAATAGACAAAAAAAAATCCCAGCAATGGTTGAGAAGCTCAGGACTCAAAACAGAGACAGAGGGATTTTTAATTGCAGCACAAGACCAAAGCCTCCCCATCAGAAATTACCAAAAACATGTAGTGAAAAGAAATATAACAAGTAACTGCAGAATATGTGGAGGTGGACAAGAAACAATAAATCATATAATCTCTGGCTGCCCAGTCCTGACTAAGAAGGAATATATTCACAGACATGACAGAGTTGGAACCTACATACACTGGAAGCTATGCCAACATTATGGAATAACAACAGAAAAAAGATGGTATAGGCACACACAAGAAAAGGTCACAGAAAACGTGAAAGTAACCATACTCTGGGATATGCCGATACACACAGATAGAGTAATTAAGGCCAACAGACCAGATATAGTTGTCAGAGATCATGAAGAAAAAAAAATGCTTTCTAATTGATGTATCAATACCGGCAGATGACAACGTGTCTCTAAAAGAAATGGAGAAAAATATTCAGACAAATACATAACAAAAACACCAGGACTTACAAACACATATAACATACAGAAAATTGCACTACTAGGCACTGCACACATCCTACGCAGAACACTTTCCATACAATAACCATCAGAGCATCACAACAAATCACAGCACATACCCAAGGCACACAGAGCTGCGCTCGGTAGTGAAGTGAAAGCACACTATAAAAATAAAACTACTGAATAATAATAATAATAATAATAATAATAATAATAATAATAATAATAATAATAATAATAATAATGTATATATCATTTTATTCTTTTATTTGTTTCAGTCAATTGACTGTGGTGATGCTGGAGCACCACCTTGAAGGGTTTTTGTCGAACAAATTGACCCCAGCCGAGGACAGAATGGGATAGATGGAAGTATGTTTGCTGAGTGTGGGCTGATGGGAAAGACATTCTTGAAAGATCTTGTTCGGTTTGAAGGAAAGAGTTGCAGTATTGAATTGAGTTAAACATTTCTTTATCTATGGACCCCTTTGATTACTATTTACTTTGGTGGATCTTCATTGCTTTCAGAATTCCTATATTACTTTTCACACGCTAACCCTTTATCATTCCGACTACTCTATCAAAATGTAATGCTTATTTATTCACAGTGTTTTAAATTAATCATATACTATCTTGTAGCTTCAAGATTAATACTGTATGACTGGTTATTTTTAGATTGACATTGTTGGGTGGTTGGTAATAGATCTGACCTGGCTGATTTGAACACAAAACAGGTAGAATAGATTGGTTGGACATGACTGGTTTAAATGCTAAATTGAACTGTTTCTTGCAATAAATATATCGTCTGAAATGGTTCTCGAATACTGTATATTATAAAGATTAATGTACCCGCTGTATTGACAAATTATACGAGTACCTGCTTTTTCTGACCTATAGCATCTTAGACAACCACACATATATGCTTAAGTACGTACCTACGTCTCTACCTACCTACCTACCTACCTACCTACCTACCTACCTACCTACCTACCTACATACCTACCTACCTACCTACCTACGTCTCTACCTACGTCTCTACCTACCTACATACCTACCTACCTACCTAACTACCTACGTCTCTACCTACCTACCTACCTACCTACCTACCCACCTACATATCTACCTACCCACCTACATACCTACCTACCCACCTACCTACCTACCTACCCACCTACATACCTACCTACCTACCTACCTACCTACCTACCTACCTACCCATCTACCTACCTACCTACCCACCTACCTACCTACCTACCTACCTACCCATCATCCTACCTACCTACCTACCTACATACATACCTACGTCTCTACCTACCTACATACCTACCCACCTACATACCTACCTACCCACCTACATACCTACCTACCCACCTACATACCTACCTACCCACCTACCTACCTACCTACCTACCTAACTAGCTACCCACCTACATACCTACCTACCTACCCATCTACCTACCTACCCACCTACCCACCTACCTACCTACCTACCTACCTACACATCTACCCACCCACCTACCTACCTACCTACCTACTTACATACATACATACATACATACATACATACATACATACACACACACACATACATACATACATACATACATACATACATACACACACACACATACATACATACATACATACATATGGTGGCTGCCC
>NC_043010.1:41814459-41824459 GCF_006345805.1 Octopus sinensis
TACCATTTATTTAGTTTTGCACAGAGTATTGCTCTAGAGAATGTCTATCAAAACATAAGTAAATTAGAATTTTGTTTTAAAAGTAACTTGATTACAAAATGATAGTCTGATGTTAAGATGACACTAAAAAGTATTTGCCATTATGTACACTTAAAAGTATTTTGATATTGTTTACGGATTAAAATAGTCTTGGGATTACATAGACAATATTTTACGTAGAATATAGGCAGTTCTCACGAGCTCTATTTTTTGAATTTCTTCCACTTTTGGAGAAATATCCCTATTAGTACAGAAGGTAAAAAAATTTGTTCAACTTTTAGCTGTTATAACCGGTTACTTAGTATAAAAAACATATAAAAACGTTTGAAATAATTCTATGTTGTACTACATTTATTTGAAATAAGCTTTAAACCCTGTGAAAATTTAGTAGCTCATCAATATAAATTTTTATGCAGTCATTTGCTTTGATACAAATTTGTACTTTTATGAAGTTTACCAGCCGACTAAGAATTGCATCGAATATCGATTATTTGGATAGTAGTTCGCGAATTGAATAAACTGAATGTACGAATAAAATCTTTCGCCGAGATCTAAAACTAAAAATTGGAAACAAAAATAGAAGACTGTTGTGAAGCAACAGTAGGTCAATATGTTTTTGAGTGATCTTTATTAGTATATGCTTTAAAGAATGGGGCGACTGAAGTTTGAAAACGAGTTCATAAATAGCAGGTATTTGGAGATGATACTTGAATACAACAGTAATATATATATATATGTATGTATGCTCTTTGCTCTTTTGCTTGTTTCAGTCATTTGACTGTGGCCATGCTGGAGCACCGCCTTTAGTCGAACGAATCGACCCCAGGACTTATTCTTTGTAAGCCTAGTACATATTCTATCGGTCTCTTTTGCCGAACCGCTAGGAACGTAAACACACCAGCATCGGTTGTCAAGCGATGTTGGGAGTACAAACACAGACGCACGTATATACGACGGGCTTCTTTCAGTTTCCGTCTACCAAATCCACTCACAAGGCTTTGGACAGCCCGAGGCTATAGTAGAAGACACTTGCCCAAGGTGCCATGCAGTGGGACTGAACCCGGAACCATGAGGTTGGTAAACAAGGTACTTATCACACAGCCACTCCTGCGCCTACACTCCTGTGTAGTTAATAAGACTTTTGTAATCGAATAGAGACAAATTTATTATTTCTTAGGAAAGATATGACTTCCACAAGTCTTATGTAATACAAGAGTAAGTCTTATTTGATACTTAATAAAATAACTTGATTGTAAGAAGTTTTCGAATTTTGAACTATGGTAAAATCTTGTGCCTTTTAAAATCTTATGCATTATGAATGCCAATTTCAGACAGAAATCATGGTCATTATGGTACTTGACGGTACTTGAATCACTCATCGATTGTTTTCCGGCTAACCGATTACACTACAAGGTACCTGTGATTTAGATTCTAAAATGAATCTTTTTAGTCTTCATCGTTTTTCATTTTACCTCATTAGATGATTGGTCAGTTACTTAACGCTGTAGGATTGATCGGTGCCTATAATATGATTAAATAAATCATTATATGTATTATATATCTGATTAAATAAGTCATTCATGTTTCTATTGTATAAGTGAAATTAATCACTTTCAACATACGATGAAATAACCGAAAATCCATCATTATTATCCGCATGTACCACCGAAAGATCGAAAAAATATTACGTGTTAACACAAATTTCGGAATTAAACCAAGGGTCTCACGACAGGCATGGTATAGAGAAAGCCTAAAATTATTGAAAGTATAAGAAGGGACTGCAATATCACTGGATATAAACACAAATAAATGAGATGTTGTCTTGAGTGGTATATTGTTGTCTGTCGCAACCATTAATTCTGTTATGAATTTTCCTTTTTTTAAAAGTAAGTAAATCAACAATCACCGTCAGCATTTCTCAAAATCCATTGCCCTGAATAATGAGCTGACTATATTTCACTTTCTGTTTTGAAATGTGGATGCAGGCTTTTGTGTTCTCTAGGCTTAAAAAAGAAAATTCTGTAATCGATATTGACCCGTTGTATTTATTACAAGTATCTCCAAGTAAACAATCAATAATGAAACAACTGACAAATTGTGAATCTCAGCTATAAACTCAAGCAGGATCCATATAACTAGCCATTAATTTATAGTACGAACAGGATAAAGCAAAATCAATGCTACTAAATTTCAATATATCAGAACGATCTTTATTCTTCAATATTTTTTCGAAAGGTTACGAAAAGGTTACGACCAAAACAAAAAAAAGCGCAAGTCTCTTCAATGGGTAACATCTTACGTGTTTCAGTGGTGATTTCAAAACTGTGTTGTCTCTATATATTCGGTGTATCCTACCATAGTGTTTTCTTTACAGCTCTGTTAAGATCCACTTCAGTGTTCTTTGTTCACCCAATATATACATTCACTAAGCAACAAGATACCAATCACTCGCCTTGCTAAAGATTGCTCTCTAATTTCCTTCAAATCACATTGTCCAGTAAAGACAAATTGGAGATGTACCTATATCCAGAAAGAATAAGTTGTTTAAGTCTAGAAGCCTTTTGTTCATAAATATGCTCGATTATGGCTGAGCTGTGGCCTAACAGTAACAACAACAGATATAGATATTGATAACACAGAGTCCTCCTAATTATCTTACTCATATATTATATATTGCTAACTTTCACAAGTCTCGCCAGAATTTCTGATTTACAGTTACCTGAGGCTAATCAACAGCATCAATATTTTTTGATAATTTTCCAGTTTTACACTGGTAAAACTACATAAAAGAGACTTAACTCAGTTTCTGAGGCTACGAACTACTTTGTACTTAAGTAGCCTGTATCTTTTTGTTGCCAATACCGATCTTACATATCATCAATACGTCTTATAAATTGTCTCATATCTCGATATTCTGCATTTTCCAACATGCAAATTCAAAGTACAGCGTGCACATGTCCCAGTTCTCCAGTTTTGTGGCGTCCCGAAAGAATGCACCGGGACAGTAATTTTTCCTGGTTATTTAAAGATATTTTCCTAATTGCTTGAATGAAAGTGTTTCTAAGATGTCTGCTCTCTACAAATCTTTTAGTTTAGAAAGTACAACCTTGATTTAAAATTAGTTTATCAATTTTTATGTGAAGCCTTTGATTAATCATGTATTGATTTGTTATGGTTCATATCTCGTGATTTTGACTATTTTAATTTTGGTTACTATTTTTCAATAAATGATTTTACAAAGTACTTTATCAATAATATTTATTCTTGTACGTACACAGATGTTTACTCCCTACCAATCTAAATGTATATGTGCATATATATATATATATATATATATATATATATATATATATATACACCAATATATATATATATGTGTGTGTGTGTGTATATATATATATATATATATATATATATACAATGGAAATGTAATAAATAAAAATATAAAGAGATAAACAATAGAGGAGTGGTATGAGAGGAGGGCAAGTTTTAACAAATATTTATCAGTTCACACTTCAAAAGAAGAAAAAGAAAGAAAAGAAAGCATTAACGGCTCAGGCGTTTGTCCTTCATCAGAAACAAAGCGTATTCTTTCTTTATTCTTTTATTTGTTTCACTCATTTGACTGCGGCCATGCTGGAGCACCGCCTATATTCGAGCAAATCGCCCCCAGGACTTATTCTTTGTAAGTCTAGTACTTATTCTATCGGTATCTTTTTCCGAACCGCTAAGTGACAGGGACATAAACACACCAGCATCGGTTGTCAAGCGATTCTGAGGCGCAGGGGGGGACAAACACAGATGCACAAACATATATATGGGTGTGTATGCCTGCGTGTGTGTGTGTGTGTGTGTGTGTGTGTGTAGATGCTGGTATCTACATACGTAACCTGCGTTATAAATAAGTTATAAATAAGGTGTTATCTAATATTGAAATATTTAAATGCTTTTCTATATTTATGGAAACATTTCATCGTAAGACTAGTTCTACAGATTAATAATTTTAATTTGGATGCAATTGTATAATACATTTCCTCTTGGGAAAGAGCCTACTTAAAGTTACCAGTATTGTACGTTGGAGCGTTACAAATAATGGACCACTTTATATCGTAGCTAACATTCCTGCCTTTCAAATCTCAAATGTATTTACTAAGATCCGTAGAATTAAATTTTCCCCTAAACTTAAATGAAGAAGAATGGTTATGTAATCTAGATTTCCAAGTAGTAGCAAAACATATATAATAATACGTACGATCACCTGTAATTATCATACATTTATATACTTCCTTAAACACTGATTTCCCAAAGGTTTGTTTTCGAAATCATAAAGACGTTTATTCACTTGAATGTGATACTCCAGGAAATTGTCTATGTATACAGTTAAGAACGTTTATAGTTTAATTCCTTGGGGTAATTGATTGGTTCATTGCTATTAAGGGTAAGAAACGTACTAAATTCATTCAATGAGATATCTTGAATTATAAAGTCATCTATCAACCCTAGTCTACTTAATAAGGCCTTAAACTCAGAGATGAAGAATTCAGATTTATCTAAACGGGAAAGTGATATAATACTAACGGCGTGGAAAACCATAATAGAATTCGATAGAAAGTACTGAGTCAGGAAGGATAGACCTGATAATTTCGACATTGCTATTGGGTTCAGCGATTCCGTACAGATAATTGATTTAGTCAGTATTTACTTTCGTAACAAACACTAAACACGGACAAAAAAAAAAAAACACAGCTTGGAGAAGCATGAGATTAAAACATTGAAAAATATTCTTTCCTATTCTAGGCACAAGGCCCGAAATTTTGTGAGGAGGTCAGTTGATTAGATCGACCCCAGTACGTAACTAGTACTTGATTTATCGACCCCGAAAGGATTAAAGGCAAAGTCGACCTCGGCAGAATTTGAACTCAGAACGAAAAGACAGACGAAATACCGCTAAGCATTTCGCCCGGTGTGCTAACGGTTCTGCCCATTAAAAAAATATTGTCATTCGCCTTAGGAACTCTACAATAAGTACCTCACCAACAAAACCGTCTGAGTAGAAGATATCTAAATAGATTTAGATAGGTTTAGATTGTTTTAAAGAATATTTTCTAAAATGAGTTTAAAATGTAAATTTAAACCATAGGGCAAATAGTTTCCAACATAAATTACAAGAATTCTTTGAACGTTTCAAAACTTCTCAAAATATATTTATGAAACATACGAAACAAAAGAACGTTTATGAGGTAAACAGTCGTACACACAAAAATTACGAAGTGATGATATAACAAAGACGGAAAAAAACTAACTCTAAGACCTATAATTTTCTTAACAGTTAAGCAAAAAAATCTAGCTACGTGATTTAATACTGATGATAAAGCAGAACGACTTACTCCACGAAAATCTTTTTTAATCCTAAAAGATCATAAAGCCAATTTCATACAAAATCCGACCTGTAGATTAATAAAGCCAATCAAAAGCGAAATACCTATCATTGACAAATCAATACTAGTATCATTTGACATATTAAAGTCAACTCAATCCTTATTCAACAGTTATATAGTTACATCACTATTGAATACTTTAAGCAAATTAATGATAGACCTAAATGCAAATTTAACCAATTTCTCATTGGGTAGTTTTAACCTTCGCTCTCCAAAAGACCTCCTCTTAGAAGGGCTAGAGGTTAGCAAAGTATACGCAACTGTAACTGCCACAATAATGGATTCAAGAAAATCACTACGCTTCTACGACGATTCCTATTTGTAAAAAACATGCGCACAGACACATGTACACGCACACACACACACACGCACGCACATGTACACACATGTGCATGTATGTACGTGTGTGAGCAACTGTTTCTTGAAGACACATCTTGTAATTGCTCGAAATGTGGAGTAGATAAAAAGCCGACAACTGATGAAGGGACGCTCTTTACGTTAACTTGTCTTGTTTTCCATATGTTTCTTTCGTTCTCCGCGAAAAAACTTCGTATTCCATGTTTTCGTATTTCATATTTCATGTTATTTACATTTTATGCCCTGTACCCATACATGCATATGTATATACATATATGTATGTATATATGCATATATATAATAATATATATATATTATTTATATTATTATACGATTGAACGCCACGCATACATTTCCAAGTAAGTTTGTATATATATATATATAATATATATATATATATATATATATATATATATATATATATATATATATATATATATATATATACATATATAATAAATCGAAAACAAAGCGAAGATCATATACAAGAAATAAACAACAGCGTGAGGACGTGGTACATGCGAAGTATTAGCAGATGCTCAGGTAAGGAAAGAATGGTGGTTTTACGTTTCGAGCAAAGCTCTTCTTCAGAACCAGGTGACAAAGGAAAGTCCAAGAGGAAAGGAAGAGAGAGGAAAGTCCAATAGGAAAGGAAGACAGAGGGAAAAATCATCAACGATTCACATGTAGTTTCATTTTGAAGTGATCGAAAATGAATGGGTGAAGAAAAAGTTCTTTCTAAGACAGGATAGTGTAAGAGAAGTAGGTATATGTGGGTGTGTGCGAGTAATAGCGTGTGTGTGTATGTGTGCGTTGTGTGTGTGATGTTTGTGTGGTGTTGGCTGTTTATATGTACATGTGTGATTGAACTTTGTCTCTTAATGTTTTAGGAAGAATTCAGCGGAATGGTAACCGGAGAGGTGGTCTTTTGTGTAGTTGTGTGTCTCTACACATGTGAGTAGAGGAATGGTCAGTAGAAAGGTGTTTGACTGGCAGTTTGAAATATATGTGTACGTGTGTGTGCGTGTATGTATATGTTGTGTATGTGTGTTTTGTTTGTGGTGTCTGTGTGTACGTGTGTGTATGAGCGTGTGTGTATGCGTGTGTGCATGGAGTTGTGTGGGTTGTGTGTGAGGAGTTTTATGAGCGTTCCTGTATGTGTACGTGCGTGTGTGTATGCGTGTGTGTGTATGTGCCTGTGCGTATGTGCCTGTGTGTATGCCGATGTATGTGTAATTGTGTGCGTGTATGTATGAGTGTGTCTTGTGTGTGTGGGAGGTATGTATGCGTTCATGTGCGTATGTAGGTGTATGTGTGTACGTGTGTGTGCGTGTGTGTGTATTTGCGTGTGTATATGTGTGTGTGTACGTGGGTTGTTTATGTAGTGCTTGTATATGTGTGTCTGTGTGTGTGCGTATGTGTGCGTATGTGTGTGTACGTGTGTGTGCGTGTATGTATATGTTGTGTATGTGTGTTTTGTTTGTGGTGTCTGTGTGTACGTGTGTGTATGAGCGTGTGTGTATGCGTGTGTGCATGGAGTTGTGTGGGTTGTGTGTGAGGAGTTTTATGAGCGTTCCTGTATGTGTACGTGCGTGTGTGTATGCGTGTGTGTGTGTATATGTGTGTGTGTACGTGTGTGTGCGTGTGTGTGCGTATGTGTGCGTATGTGTGCGTATGTGTGCGTATGTGTGCGTATGTGTGTGTACGTGTGTGTGCGTGTGTGTGCGTATGTGTGTGTACGTGTGTGTGCGTGTGTGTGCGTATGTGTGCGTATGTGTGCGTATGTGTGTGTACGTGTGTGTGCGTGTGTGTGCGTATGTGTGTGTACGTTTGCGTGTGTATATGTGTGTGTGTACGTGGGTTGTTTATGTAGTGCTTGTATATGTGTGTCTGTGTGTGTGCGTATGTGTGCGTATGTGTGTGTACGTGTGTGTGTGTATATGTGTGTGTGCACGTGAGATTACGTGTAGAGGTATATGTGTGTTCGTTTGTGTGCGTACACGCGTGTGTGTGCATGTGTGCACGTGTGTGTATGTGCGTGTGTATGTGTGTCTGCGTGTGTGAACGTGTGTGTATGTGCGCATGTGTGTGTTGATGTATGTGCGTGTTGTGTGCGTGTGGTGTGTGTTGTGTGTGTGCATGTATGTGTGAATATGCATGTGTGTATGTATGTGCGTGCATGCATGTGTGTGCATGTATGTTATGTATATGTGTGTATGGTGTGTGTGGGAGGTATATATGCGTACATGTGTGCGCGTGCGTGTGTGTGTATATGTATGTGTGTGTATGCAGAAATAAAATATAATAAAATAAGACCGATAAAAAAGGGAAAAAGGGGGAAGGGTAGAAGATGAAAAAATTTTAAAAATGAATAAAAAATGCAAAAGATAACAGACACAAGATAAAAAATGAAAAATTAAAAATTAAAAATTAAAAGGATAAAGTAGAAATTAATACAATTATGAAAAAATTAATACAATTAAAAGATTAAAATATTCGATGGAAAAACGATAAAAAACGATAAAAAATCCAAAAAATGATAAAAGGTAATAGTGTAAAAAAGTGGGTATAAAAGACGATGAAATAAAATAAAAAGTTGCCTTTTTAAGGGGGGTGTAGAGACAGTCGTTATGAGGAGGGGGTTGTTTTGAGTCCCAAAGGAGTTTGTGTTTGTAGACTGAAAATGCAACGCTGTTCCAGGCGGAGTCGGAAGTGTGTGGATCCGTAGATGTTCGGTGAACCGGTCGGCCTGCCGGCGGCTCGTCTGACCAACGTACAGTTTATTGCAGAGACTACATCTAATGCTATTGCATTAGATGAGGCTTGAAGAGATGGTCCAGAAGGAGTTTCTAATGTGCGGGGTGGGGTGCTAGTTGTATTTAGAGAGGGAGGTGGTGTTTGTGATGCAAAGCCAACATCCAGAGACATTCTTCCTTTTCCTGGGACTACCGTATTAAGTTGGCAACAAACCATCACTTTATTGTGCCGCTACTGTATAAGTGTCTCTGAGAGATTTAGAAATGTAATATTTCTAATTTTATAGATCAGTGAATTTATTTCATTTGAAATTCTATAAGTTTTCAAAGGCAAATAAGCATCGACAGCCAGCAAGCCAAGAGTACTACAAAAATTTATTACTCTCCATGTTGGAAAATAATATTTACTATGAGAAGATAGTACCACAGAAGACACTTAAAAACTTATCCTCCTTACTTCAAATACATGGAAAGGGCCTCACTAAAAATGAAATTGACTATTTATCCACTTTTAAATACAGACCTAGTCTATTCTACGGGTTACCTAAAATACACAAAATTCTACATATTTGTAAAGCTTGCAAAGTTTCTCCAAGCCTATGCATTAATGTTCCTCCCATAACTGACCTCAAACTGAGACCCATCATTACAGGCCCTGCTTGTGAAACCCACCGTTTGAGTAACTTCCTCGACATCTTACTCAAACCGTTTCTAAAATATGTGAAAAGCTTCACCAGGGATGACTTAGACATGCTTAACCACCTACCGAAGACAGTAAATGAAGGAACCCTGTTAGTATCATTCGATGTGGTGAATTTGTACACCAATACCCCACACGAGTATGGTATAATATCAATCACCTTTTGGCTAGAAAAATACCCAGAAGAGATCCCAGGACGCATAAACCACAGGTTCATAATCGCAGCACTGAAATTCATCCTAATGAACGACTATTTCATGTTCAATACAGTTTACCATTGACAAAAATGTGGAATTGCAATGGGAACCCGAGCTGCTCCAGTGATTGTGAACCTGGTAATGGGTTACCTAGAACTTAAAATTTACCAATCATCACTACAAAAATATGGCACCTCATTTTATTGCTATTTAAAGGAGAACTGGAAAAGGTATTTGGACGATTGCTTTATACTTTGGAAAGACAGCACGGACAAACTCCTCGATTTCAAAATAATGCTTAACAATATTAATAGCAACATACAATTCACCATGGAGCAGAGCAGTAAACAATCCCCTTTCCTTGACATCCTAATTAAAATAGTCAATAACCACATCGAAACAGACACCTTCTATAAACCCACAGATTCTAAACAATACCTATTATTCAACTCATGCCACCCCAAACGCATAAGAATTAATATACCAAAAATAATCTGTGCCATAGTTTCGGAC
>NC_043010.1:41829459-41874459 GCF_006345805.1 Octopus sinensis
TATTATTAGGACTCCGACCTTCAGAAAAATTTTACGTGGAGGAATTCCATGTGGCTCAAGAGAAGTAAGGAACTCTTTCGGGTAATGCATAGCTTGAAATTCAACAAGGACTGAATCAACTGATTTGTACTTCTTAATGACTGTTGGAATCTCATTCCTTAATTTATAGTTAATTCTTGCTTCTGTCTCCTTTTTTGGAGTAAGAATTGTCCTTTCACACAACCGTTTATGTGAATTATAATTATTACTTAAGTCTAGCAATGCCCTGTTCTTCAATTCAGCTGGGGAATTCCCCATTATAGCAATATGAGCCAAACTGATATCACCATTCCCATTAAATGGTACTTTACCATTTCTTAATTAGAGGAGCCAGGTCAAAAACTGTTTTGCACATTAGTTCCCATGTAATGAAGCTTGCACGTTAGTATTGAAGGAGAATTTCAGTACTTTATTCTTTAGGCGTGAATACTTAATGCATGCTTTTATTTCATCAAATCTTATTCGTCTCCGAATGACTGGCAATGTCTGTCTGAAGCTTCCTGATAAAACTAATGTAATTCCTCCCATGAATTTATTGTTGCCTCTGATGTCCTATAAGGTCTTACAAAGAGCTTCCATTGCACCTCTATGTGACATGGTACATTCGTCCCAAATGATAAGGTGGCAATGGCACAAACTTTTGCTGAATCTGAATCTTTGATTATTTTACAAATTAGACTGTCACTTATGACCAGGTTTAGTGGTTAATTTAAAAGCAAAATGAGCTGTTCGTCCTCCTGGGAGAATGGTGGTAGCAAAGCCAGACAATGGTACAGCAACTGTAATTTTCTCGTTGCTTTTGGAGAGAAGCAATGTTAAAAATGTCTTACCTGTGTCACCAGGAGCATCAATAAACGATTGTGGAACGTCGCACGCACACACACACACACAGATACATATACATATAGTATCAATCATCAGATGAAATGGACGTGTGTGTGTGTGTGTGTGTGAGAGAGAGAGAGAGAAAGTGAGTGAAGGGGTGTGTTGTCATGTATACGTACATACATAAATAAATAGGCATACATTTTTCTTGTATGTATGTGTGCGTGTGTGTGAGAGAGAGAGAGAGACCGAGAAAGAGAGTACTACTTAGACATTACTCTCTCCCTCTGTCACACACATACATACAAAAAAGATGTGTGCATATGTATTTATGTGTAGACGAATACATGACAACATACCCCTTCATTCACTCGCATACACAGACACACACACCATACATAAATGTATACAAACGTACATACAAAAACACGTGTGCGTATCTGACTGCCTACAAATACATAGAGCTGAACATGGCGTGAAAAAGAAAATAACTTTTACGTAAATTAACGAAGTGTACGAGTTCCAGCAAAATAATGCCCATATTTTTTGGACGCCCCATGTTGAATTGCAAAATTTTAACGTGATAGTTGTGTAATTAAGAAACCAAACCTGGAGTGTGTGTGTGTGTGTGAGAGAGAGGTGGGGGAGAGAACATTGCAAACAATGAATGAGATGGACATGGAATGAAAAAATCGTATGAATGAAAGCACGTTGAACACTATTTTGTACCGAATGTTTAAATTTGTGAACTTAGTAAATATTTATTTCAGTAATTTATCGTAGTTGTTTAGAAATAGCGAATTAAAACTTGAAATGAAAACATTGAAATTAGACAGGGACAGACTTCGCCATTTTTATGTCAATACTGGAAGTTGACATTGAGAAACCTTTTTAAAGAAGTGAATCTAATCTAATAATATTCCAAGGTATATTTGTAAAGAATGTCATTAAAAAATATCCATTTTCTTGAAAGTTAAGACGAATAAAAGTAGACTCCAGTGAATTTTCAGAAAATCCTTAACCCCTCCTAAACACTTACCCCCACAAAAAAAAATTATATATTCAAAATCATCAAGATACAACACATATTCAAAGAAAATTTTATTAAAAAATATCCATTTTTCTGAAAGTTATTATCATAGAAATTTGTGGGGTGGAACAGAAATCTGTAGTTATGCCGACACCTTTGACACTTTCCTTCTACGCATGGATGGTTATATATGTATACAAAAATACACGAGTGCAGAGGATAGTAAACAATGAAAATAACTTTGTAACGGAAATAATGTTTTTAATACGACGGGTAGAAAGTGAAATAAGAAATGTTAACGGAAAATAAAGTATTGTACGGATTGAAGCGAAATGTGTCACTCAGTGAACCAAAGAGCCAGTATCGAAGGAATCAGAAAAGAACCGTCAACAACAGAGAAGCACTAGACCGTACGGATTGAAGTAAAATTTATGAAGATACTTCTGTCAGTAAATTATGAAATTACTTACATCAGAAATTGTAAACTTCTTTCTGTCAGTAATTTGTCGTTGTTTGTTTGTAAATAGCGATTCAAAACTTAGACTTACAGTGGAAACAATAGTATGGAAATTAAGCAATGGCGTATGAAAATTGAAAGTTAAAAGAACAGCGTCTGAAAAATGAAAGTGAAAACAAGCGATATAGATAGAGAAATATATTACAGGGAGATAGAGATAGATAGAGAGAGAGAGAGAGAGTGATAGAGACTATCAAGTGATTGTTTATATACACGAAAACGTTTTCTTATAGATAGAAGCTCATAATTTTGGGTAATTAACAACTTCATTTAGTATAGGCTAAGTACGGAAACATTGATTGTATTATATGAGATGCAAACAATAAAATTTGCGATTTCATTAAGTGATTGTTTTCAAAATCAACAGAGTCTTCAGATGGTGACTATTTAGGTTAAATATATAGTTTCTTATTAGAAATTATATATTTAGGTTAAATATATAATTTACCTGATATATAGAGAATGAATAATAAATCCTAAATGTCCAGAACTAGAATATTGAAATGATGTCTCCCCAGAATAGCTGTTATTATGTAACAACGTAAAGTATGGAAACATATTTGCAAAAATCGTATAATATACTATTCGTATTCAAAAATCTCTGGTAAGGAACAAAAGAGATAATAACAAATAGCACATGATCCGGAACAATACTAAATATGCGGGTTTCTTAGATGTTCTATAACACAATAACATGTGTCTCTCTTTTTCTTACTGTTTTTTAAAGCACAAGGAATATAAAACAAAGCAGTTTCTAAAATCTTTTTTTCAGATTGTTGAAAATATTCATAAATTTCTATCAAGGAAGAATCGTGAGTTTACTGTACAGCATTGCATAATATGATACAAACTGCTTCGTAAGCAATCAATAATAATTGAAACTAATGGTAGAAATACGCAAAAGAACGAAGATCTGTTACCTAGGGCACAATCACAAAACTCTCACAGAACGCTTTTTGTGCATGATGAGCAAAACTAAAATGGCACAGATATGTGTTCTACAATCCTCTATCTGTTCATTAACGATCTGCTTATCAACATCCATTTCTTACCAAATTCTTAACTATCTCTCATACAAGCATCATCCACATCTACTCGACCTCACGCAGGTCTCGTACAGAAACTTCGAAAACACTTCTAGTGGTAACATGACAATCATGTGTTCTTTGACAACATCAAGGTGGAATTGCTAAAAATATCAAGGAAGCATTCTCTCAACACAACACAGTGCTTCAACCATCCATCTCATTGTAAATGCTAGGTAACTCCATTTTCTCCAAGTGATCATACAAATTAAACATTAAAACCTATATCTCAAAAGCTACATTCTTTTTTATCCAGAGATAGATAATATTTCAATCCTGATTAGTCTCTGACATTGTACTCTCTACATTATTATACTGCTCGCTTATCCAGGATAGTGCTACTGTTACATACACAATCACCCTAGATACCATAAAAAACACATTCTTGTGATTGAGAAATATTCATTTAAAGGCAACATGCAAACATTAGTCGACAGAGGTATTATTTCCTCTAAATGTTTCTTCTAGTATAACCTACAATATCTTTTGCCTTTCTCATCTAACAAACTGGAAACCACCTTCATCCCCTACCAAGCCTTTGCACAAAGACATCAATCCACAGATGTTCATGATGAACATCAATTGCATTGATCTCACGACATTATGAGACCCTGACCCTTTAAGCCATCAGCTCTGATATTCTCTGGCACTTTTGATAGACTATTTTGGAGAAACTAAGATCTTATTTCTTTGGAGAAGACTTTTTTCTTTGTACGGCCCAAGAAAATAAATTTTGTAAGCAATATTTGTTTCTGATAGAAAAAGAAATCTCTTTCTGGAACAACACTTAATACACATTCCAGATTTTTCAGTGATCTTCAGAGGATGTATGTGTACATATATATATATATATATATATATATATATGTATGTGTAAATAAGGTGGCGAACGCTGAGGAACATTAACAGTAAAAAATGACAGGAGAGGAGACAGACAAGAATACGTCTGGCCTGTGCAAGAAACCGGAAGAAAAGAAAGATGAACGCTTGTGGGAAAAAAATGGACGATGGTCACGTGCGAGCAACAAGAGAGTAAAGGAGGAAGAGGGAGAGAGATGAAGGAGAGAAAAAAGAAGAATTACAGAAAGGAAGAGAGAAAAACGTAAGGGTAGATATATATATATATATGTAGAGAGAGAGAGAGAGAGAGACAGAGAGAGACAGAGAGAGACAGAGAGAGAAACAATACAGAGAGTCGCATCAAAATTATTAAGATAAACTTACTTGGAAATGGATGCGTGGCTTTCAATCATACAATAATATAAATAAAATGTATACATAGGCATATATGCATACATATATGTGCATACACCGAATTAATCGAAATGTGGTGAAGATAAACAGCCGACAACTGATGAAGGGTTGTTCTTTATGTTACTTGTCTTGTATTCCATTTGTTTCTCTCGTCGTTTGCAAAAGGTGTGTCTTTGTCCTGTACCCATATATGAAATATATATATATATATGTCAGTATGCAAAAGGCGCAGTAGTGGCTGTGTGGTAAGTAGCTTGCTAACCAACCACATGGTTCCGGGTTCAGTCCCACTGCGTGGCATCTTGGGCAAGTGTCTTCTGCTATAGCCCCGGGCCGACCAATGCCTTGTGAGTGGATTTGGTAGACGGAAACTGAAAGAAGCCTGTCGTATATATGTATATATGTATGTGTGTGTGTTTGTGTGTCTGTGTTTGTTCCCCTAGCATTGCTTGACAACCGATGCTGGTGTGTTTACGTCCCCGTCACTTAGCGGTTCGGCAAAAAGAGGCCGATAGAATAAGTACTGGGCTTACAAAAAGAATAAGTCCCGGGGTCGAGTTGCTCGACTAAAGGCGGTGCTCCAGCATGGCCGCAGTCAAATGACTGAAACAAGTAAAAGAGTAAAGAGAGTAAGAGTATGTACATATATGTATGTACATATGCCTATATATATATTATTTTATTTATATTAGTATATCACTGAACGCCACGCATCCATTTCCAAGAATATATATATATACACATATTTTGTTTTTGGATAATCAAAGGAATTCAACTTTAACTGATTTTTACGTTTTATTTACAATCTTATAATATCATAAGATAATATAATGAAATGATAGAATATTAAATGTCCATTCTGATTGAATTAATACTGTCATGCATTAAACTATGCAATCTTCAAATTCATATAGAAGTGGTGACAGTTTTTTTTTACAATTTACAACTAAAATGTGTGCCCTAAATACATTTGTATATGCTGCAGAATGCTAAATTTTGCAAACTGCATTCTGACCAATCAGTGTGTGGCTTCACTAAATTACTTAAGTTTATTGGTATGTGGTTTAGGCGTCACGGTTTGTTGAACCTGTCAAGTGGACTGTATTTTGGCCCTGGCCAAAGCAGTAGTAAACAACATTTCCCTTGGATTTTAAAATTTCAATTATCATCATCACCATTATTATCTCCTCCATTATTGTCGTCGTTGTTGTCGTTATTGTTGTTGGTGGTGGTGGTGGTAGTTATGGTGGTAGGAGTAGCTGTGGTAATAGAAGTTCAAACCCTAAATAAGATTAATTTTACTGACTTTTCTCTTGACTTAGCTAGTATTTTCCTGCTATCATCATCATGAGAACCTTTAGTATGGTTGTTGTTGTTAGTGGTAGTGGTAGTAACAGTAGAAATAGTACCTCTAAGTATTATTATTATTATTATTATTATTTAGCTTGGGTTGGAATTTATCAATAAAGTTCTTTTCTTTGATTTTCCTCTCGATTTCACTTGGAATGTGTAGTTTGAGGAATGGAAATATAAATATTTTCCAACCACATGGTGCTAGATGGTTACTCAAAGGTATGTGACAGACATTTGGGTCTCTCATTTGCTGTCGGTACACACGTGAACGTTCTGATAGTGCATTTCCAGTCTGACTCACATATAGTTCTTCACAATTCGGACATTTGAAGCAGTAAATTAAATTTCGGCTTTTGCAGTTCATACTTGCGTTTGTGAATATATTTCCAGTTTTGGTGTTCATATATTGGCCGGTATGTATGATTTGGCATGTACCACATCAGCTATCATTGCATTTAGATACAGTGAATGATTTGGTCTTTGTTGCTAAAGTGAAACCTTGCCTTTGTTAATAATTTTTTCAAGTTTTATGCTGTCTTTTGCTAAGAACCTTAGCTCGATCCTTGATTATATCTTTTCATTCATTACTTTGAGCAATGATTGGTAGGTTTGCTTTGGCAATGTCGAAGACATTCTGGTGTTGTGTCACAATAAATGGCATTACTTGTTCTTGCTTTCCTCTTTTTGGGGTTGTCCTACGTTGTATGGGAATTTTTTATAGCCTGCTGTATGCCATTTTCTATAAGTAGAGACGGGTATATTTGTTTGAGCAAAATCTCTCTTAGTTCTGTTAGGCGTTTGTTCCTGATATTCGCATCTTCTACAATGGTACAAATTCTTCTGGCTAGGCAGCATAGGATCTTACGTTTTGTATGTGGTGGATGGCACGACTTAAAATTCAGGTATTGATGCGTGTCCGCGTGTTTATAATATATATCTGTGGTAATGGTGGTGTCCTTTATAATTACCACTATGTCTTGGAATATATATATATATATATATATATAATATATATATATATATATATATATATATATATATATAGATATATATATAATCATCATCGTTTAACGTCCGTTTTCCGTGCTAGCACGGGTTGGACGGTTCGACCGGGATCTGGGAAGCCAGGAGGCTGCACCAGGCTCCAGTTTGATCTGGCAGTGTTTCTACAGCTGGATGCCCTTCGTAACGTCAACCACTTCGTGAGTGTAGTGGGTGCTTTTTACGTGCCACCGACACAGGTGCCAGGGGAAGCTGGCAGCGGTCACGATCGGTTGGTGCTTTTTACGTGCCACCGGCACAGAAGCCAGTTCTGGCATTCCGGCGGTTACGACGATGAGACTTCCAGTTGACCCGATCAACAGAACAACCTGCACTTGAAATTAATGTGAGAGTGGCTAAGCACTCCACATACATGCGTACACTTAGCGTAGTTCTCAGAGAGATTCAGCGTGACACAGGCTGTGACAAGGACGACACTTTGAAGTTCACACTATACACGTACGCTAAGAGAATTTAAAAGTACATATAATCTCTATATCGCTTGCTTTCAAATTCAAAATACCAATCTCGTCTCATATTGTGAAGAAATAATTACCTCCCTTTGCAATAGCGGTTACGTGTGTGAGCGTACACAGACAGACAGACATATACACATGCAAACACACACACACACATGCACTTTTTGCAATATATCTAAGTATCCCATCTACCGGAGACAGTGTCGTATTAGCGCAGTGCTAATGATGCATGTTGAGAGAAAAACACTTATCTACAGCTTTCTTTCATGTCTCACGTCAATCATTCTGCCTTTTCTTGATGGCATGTCCATTATAGAAAATCTTTGTTCGTTAGATCATTTCCTTTTATATATATATATATATACAAAATAAGAAAATGGAGGAATAGATTTCTTTCAATCATCAACTTCCAGATAATACCAATTCATATAATTTATTAACTAATTATTTATATTAAATAGCAACGTTCCTATTTAATATAAATAATTAGTTAATAAATTATATGAATTGGTATTATCTGGAAGTTGATGATTGAAAGAAATCTATTCCTCCATTTTCTTATTTTGTATTATGAATTTGAGGTAAAACATTTTTCCTTCGCCCGTATAATACAACAAATGAAATAATTGCATTGCAATTCTTAGCATTTGTGTATTAGCCTTCTGGGTACTTTACTGGCAGTATATTGGATAAATGATATCCCATAGTGGGTAACACTCATAACCCCTATCTCAGTTTGTACTATCTCAGTACAAACCCCTATCTCAGTGTTGATTGAGATAAAGGTTCTGTCTCTAAAACTACTTATCTGTATATAATATATATATATATATATATATATATATATATATATGAGATAAAGGTTCTGTCTCTAAAACTACTTATCTGTATATATATATATATATATATATATATATATATATACAGATAAGTAGTTTTAAACACAGAACCTTCATCTCAATCAACACTGAAAGATTTTATACCCGAGCACTCCATAAAATATTAAATATTAAATCTTATACTAACTATATCTGTTCTGAATCCCGTATTTTCCGTTTATAAGGCAGTAAGACAAAGTATGACATAAACACGATAACAACAAAAAGTTCAACTCTAAAATCAACAATAAAAGCAAGTCGTACTTAATCAAAATGATTCAGCAATAGCAAACGGAGAACAAATTGCGAATGTTCAGGCGGACGATATAATAAGAGCTAAAATTACATGTTTAAATAGATTATGAAGCTATAGGTAATAGTGTTTCAAGAGGAATTCAATTTCACTAAGGTAAGTAGGTTAAAATCATATAAACTAATTATTTTCGGAAAAAAATTTAAAAGTTGATAAATATTTATGTCTACAAAGAATAATGACATCCGAGATCTTATTAAGTAGATTTTTTGTCAGCGCGGAATATATTGATCGTTTTTTTTTTTTTTGACATAATTTATAATTTCTGATATGTGTATTGTATGGTGTAGTTTTCTTTATAGTAGACCAATCCAGACTGAATTCTTTATTACGCATTTTTAATTTATTAATGTGGGTAGCTAGTGCGGTTGAGGTCTTTGTTTCTAGATTAATAAATGAGTCTGTGTGCCCCCTATATCTAGTCTTAAAGACAGTCGTACTTCCTATGTATATCTTCTTTCATTAAGGGTTGAAACCTCAACTTTATATACGGCATTTCTCCATAAACAGAATCCCTTTAAGACACACACACACACACACACACATATATATATATATATAGATAGATATATACAGAAAGATAGATAAATAGATACACAAACAGACAGACAAATAGATAGATAAATAGATAGATAGAGAGAGAGAGAGAAAGATAATGAGAGAGAACAAGAGAGAGAGGGGGGAGACATAATATTTAAATTCAGAAATATATGTGAGGGGTAAATATTATTTAATAAACACAATACTTAAATATGACCTAGAAATAGTTTGATGCCATAGGAACGCAATAATTCGACATTTTTATACATCATGTTGTATGCCTGCGTGCTAACTTTAAGGCTTAAATTCACATGCTTCGTCTTATTTGAAAAACAGAACGCTGGTCTATAAGAAAATATGAGTAAAACGTGAAGGTTGATGTAAAAACTGGAAGCAAAAAGTGAATAAAAAGGGAAAAAGAAAGAAAAGAAAGACAAGCAAGAATTGTGTCCCCTGTGTTCGTCGAAATTATGATTAATCTGGTTTGGAATATTTCAGCTGGGAAGAAGCCAAGGTCTGGGAAACAGCTGCTCAATCTGTAGAGGGTGGTGTCCTCCATTTTGACAAAATATATTTGTACGTATGCTTGCATTTGCTAAAGGTTTCGGATCTGAAATCAAGTATTCTTGAATTTAAAAAGAATGAGGAGCGATCTTTCAACAACACATGTCTTGCATCTCATTGATTTATTTAAAATAGCTTAGATATTTCTCCACGATGTTCCACCTGGGTCGAAATCATAATTATTCTAGCTGGATGAAGACCGTTGTGTGTCTATAAAGATAATAAGCGTACAGTTTGGGTTTGATGTGGTGACTGTACACAATTATTCCTGAAGGTCTGAACATGCGCAAAATTTGTTCTAAGTTTGTTTTCCAGTATGCTCGGTATTGAAGATCTTGACAGAGATGGGCATCAGAACTGTTCTTGACCCTCTCTATAGTCCAGGTCTCTTTCTGTGACTTTGGGTCGTTCCTCAAGATGAAAGAGAGTGTCTTAGAGATAGTCGTTATGAAGATGAAGGTAGCAGTGACCAAAGTTCTGGACACCTTCACTTTAGAGGAACTCCGTGAAGTCTTCACGGAGTGGCTAGGAAGCTACAAGAAGTGCATTGACTTTAAGTGAAAGTATCCTATATGGAGAAGATTAGAACTATGTACTCTGAAATTAATAAATGTCTTTCCTGAAAAAGTCTGAAAACTTTTGAATGCATCTTGTTTCAGCGTGTTACGTCCACCATATGTAGATTTTTTAATAGCACCTTACATTCGAAATCTATTTATAACTGCATGTTTTGCTATGAATATTTCATAAACTTATTTTGTAAAGGTTCAGTATAGTATCTCTTAGTTGGTTAATATTATGCATTGCCTGCCTCATCGCCAGAGATTTTTTTCTTTTACTATCTGCTTCGTCTGATCAATATTTAGAGTGTCTGCTCTTTCGAGTGGATTTTTGTTGTGATCGCTTTGCCGTTTAAAGAATCTGGAAATTTGGTAGTTTCTATATAAGTACTTAAAGGTAGGCGTAAGTGCAGTAATTCCTTGGTATTTTAGATATGTGCTTGTCATTTTTTAAACTTTGAATATCTTGGCATTTATCTATTGATTTCCTGGTGTCTCAGATTAAGACGAGCGCGAAGCTATGTCCATTTTTTGTCTTGATCGTGCCCGTGAGTGGTTTAGAAAAGTGTTTCATTAATAAATTTACTTACCGTTGGAATATGATTATATTTCTTCCGAAAGATGTCTGTTGTGAATGTTATCAGAGATGTTAATGTTGCTTATTGTGTTCGATTGACGGCTTTCTCGGATTTGGTTTACTTTGTTCTATTTACTTGCTTAAAAAAAGAAAAAGATTGTATTGTCTTGGTTTTTTTCATTCTAGCTGTTTTGAATGCATTTTATATTACTTGGTGGGATTTTTTACTAAACGCATAATACAGTATTAACTTCTCTAAATATCAATTCTCTTTGCTGGTGGAAATGTTTCAACGGTTGATTTAATTTTTTGATTTGTGAAAATGTTTTGCTTCCGTTTATTGACATATGAATATTATGGTAATGGACTGATAGTAGGGAAAGAGCTAGAAGATTTTTTGTTGTGGCGGTTAGGTAAGTTAAAGAGAAAGCGAAAGTAATGTCGTGTTTGGAGAGGAGCTGTTATTTTCTTGGTGAGGTATGTAACTATGCTGGGGTTGGGTTTTTACAAAATGCGATAAGCTGTCTGTTCATGCATTGCTTTTGTAGTAGGATGTGGTGTTTGCATGAAAATATCCTTCAATCTCGTGTTTATAGGCGCAGGAGTGGTTGTGTGGTAAGTAGCTTGCTTACCAACCACAGGTTCGGTTCAGTCCCTTGCGTGGCATATTGGGCAGTGTCTTCTGCTAAAGCCTCGGGCTGACCAAAGCCTTGTGAGTGGATTTGATAGACAGAAACTGAAAGAAGCCTGTCGTATATATATATATAATATATATAATATATATATATATATATATATATATATATAATATATGTAAACAGTATATTATATATATATTGCGTGTATATGTTTGTGTTCTGTGTTTGTCCCCCTAGCATTGCTTGAACAACCAATGCTGGATGTTTACGTCCCCGTCACTTAGCGGTTCGGCAAAAGAGACCGATAGAATAATACTGGGCTTACAAAGAATAAGTCCCGGGGTCGATTTGCTCGACTAAAGGCGGTGCTCCAGCATGGCCGCAGTCAAATGACTGAAACACGTAAAGAGTAAACAGTATAAAGAGTTATATAATTTGTTGAAGTTTTGAAGTTAGAGTGTATAATCAGGTTTGGACTATTGATGTTCGCGTTATTCTTTTATTCTTCTACTAGTTTTAATCATTTATCTTTTCTATTTGATGAACCCTACGTTGGTAACTAACATAGACACATGGAAACACACATGCAAACTTACACCCACATACATATACATACACACTTCGCGCGCGCGCGCACACACATATTCTCTTTTTACTCTTTTACTTGTTTCAGTCAGTTGACTGCGGCCATGCTGGAGCACCGCCTTTAGTCGAGCAAATCGACCCCGGGACTTATTCTTTGTAAGCCCAGTACTTATTCTATCGGTCTCTTTTTGCCGAACCGCTTAGTGACAGGGACGTAAACACACCAGCATCGGTTGTCAAGCAATGCTAGGGGGACAAACACACACACACAAACACACACACAAACACACACACATACACATATATACATATATACGACAGGCTTCTTTCAGTTTCCGTCTACCAAATCCACTCACAAGGCATTGGTCGGCCCGGGGCTATAGCAGAAGACACTTGCCCAAGATGCCACGCAGTGGGACTGAACCCGGAACCATGTGGTTAGTTAGCAAGCTACTTACCACACAGCCACTCCTGCGCTAAGCTAAGAAACTTCCCATCACGAAAAAGAAATGGAAGAAAAGGCTACAAGTAAATTTCTTTCTTCATTTTTTTCTTTTTTTTTACTTGTTTCAATCCTTTAGCTGCGATCCTACTGGATTACCGTCTATGAAATGCTTTAGTCAACAAATCGACCCCAGAACTCATTTGAACCACTTAGTGGTTGGGTCGGGGTTGGAGGAAAACAAACACGACGACATACATATACATATTCACACACACACATAAAGACATACACGTATTTCTACACAATTTCCGTCTACCAAATTCACTCACAAGGCATTGGTCGGTTTGGCGCTTTAATAGAAGACACTTACTGCTTCTTAATTACGCAGCCATGTCTGCGCATATGTATGTGTGTTGAAACATACATACATATCAAATATATATATATACTCTTTTACTCTTTTACTTTTTTACTTGTTTCAGTCATTTGACTGCGGCCATGCTGGAGCACCACCTTTAACTTATTCTTTTGTAAGCCCAGTACTTATTCTATCGGTCTCTTTTGCTGAACTGCTAAGTAACCCGGAACCATGTGGTTGGTAGACAAGCTACTTACCACAGAGCCACTCCTATATATATATATATATATATATATATATATATATATGTATATATATAACGGGAAGCTTTATGAAAATAAACAAAAGACGAAGGCAGGTGGAAAACAAACGAACAAATACTTTATTAGTATAGCTGCTAAGGCATCACAAAAACTCTTACTCAGAGTTTCATATTCCTGTTCGTCGGACAGTTCGGTTTAGATTCTCAACCAAACCTCTCCGACGAACGGAAACTTGAAACTCTGAGTAACAGTTTTTGTGGTGTGTCTTTGCAGCTTAACAATAAAGCATATTACTCTACATCCGGTATTCGTGTACTATCCTTTCCACACCTTGTTTCATATTTGTGCTTATTCTCGTATATATATATAATATATATATATATATATATAATATATATATGTATATATATAACGGGAAGCTTTATGAAATAAAACAAAAGACGAAGGCAGGTGGAAAACACAACGAACAAATACTTTATTAGTATAGCTGCTAAGGCATCACAAAAACTCTTACTCAGAGTTTCATATCCTGTTCGTCGGACAGTTCTGGTTTAGATTCTCAACCAAACCTCTCCGACGAACGGAAACTTGAAACTCTGAGTAACAGTTTTTGGTGGTGTCTTTGCAGCTTTAACATAAAGCATATTACTCTACATCCGGTATTCGTGTACTGTCCTTTCCACACCTTGTTTCATATTTGTGCTTATTCTCGTATATTATATATATATATATATATTATATATATATATATATCTATATATATATCTATATATATATATATAGAGAGAGAGAGAGAGAGTAAGAGAGAGAGCCGCTAAGCTAAGAAACTTCCCCTCGTAAAAGAAATGGAAAAAAGGCTAGCTTCGTGTAAATGTTACGAAGTTAGTTTAACTCAGGATCGATTAGCATGTAATAGATGTTAAATAAATGAAAAGAATGGTGAACGATTAAAAACAAAAGAAATTTCTTAGCTTAGCGGCCGGACATTTCGCATGATGATATGATGGTGTCCAATAGCACTGCAAGATAAGAGAGTCTGAGAAAAAAATCCATGTCTACAGCCGGAAGCGGTCAAAGAGTGGCTGGCTTCGCCGCAAGGTAATCGAAAACTCAGGAACGATTAACGTGTTAATAATATAAGAAGAATGAAAACAATGATGAACGATTAAAAAGAAACAGAAGGAAAGGCTAGCTTCGCATTAAGGCTACGAGGTTAATTTAACTCACGATCGATTAGCATTTTAGTAATACATGTTAAATAAATGAAAAGAATGATGAACGATTAAAAGCTAGAGAAGTTTTTTTTAGTTTAGCGGCTGGACATATCGCGTCCTTAACGTAAGTCCGTTTATCTGTTAATCGTTAATTAATGAAGTTAACATTGAAAATCATTACCGGACTAATTAACTTCCGTTACATTTACCTTCCGTTAACACAAGACCGTTAACCCAAAAACTTCATGAAAACCGGTAAACGTTTAAAAGCTTCTATTGTTTTGAGATTATCTTTGCATATTTATTATTGTACGCGTCATTTTTAGGTGCTTTTTTCTTACACACCACACACACACACACACACACACACACACACACATAACACGGCCTCGCTCGGTTGGGACTACACGTATGTTACTTTGACATTATCATTTCATCAAATTTGTTTATGGGAAGAAAAATATTGAAAAAAATCAATAGACGTGTGAGTGAGAAAGAAACGAGGAGGGTGGTTTGGGGATGTGTTAGAAACAACAGCTTGACTTGTTCTTCTTTTCTCCGTTAAATCACACATTTTCTCTAAAAGTATTAACAATTATTTTAAAATCGAAAATGTTTCTCTCACAGGTTTTAGGTGCATAGTGAAAAAAAAAAGAAAAAAATTAGATAAAGAAAAGTCCCAAATCGTTTCGGACTGGGGTGGTGAGGGAGTGGCGGGAGTGAAAAATAAAAATTTTCAAAATTTTTTTGCTTTTTTTCTTCCATTATTCTAAAGACTTTGGTGGGGAAAAAAACCCCGTCAAAACGGAGAAATTCTTTTTCCAATAATTCTTTTCATATACCCAATCTACAAGATATAAGCGATTATTTGGTGAAAGATTCGTTAAAAAGTATCCACTTTTCTGAACGTTATGAGGCAACAAAATCGGTGGTACATTAAACTGTAGTTAGGCCTTTTTCAATAAAAGTTAACGTTAACTGATTAAAGTTAACTTCCGTTACATTTTCAAAATATTAACGGATTAACGATTAACGAAATTAACTTTTCGATTAACGGTGCCACCTCTGTATGGTGGCTGCCCCCTCGTTATCGAGTATGACCATTGCACGAAGCTTAATCAATGTTGTTATCGTGCAATGCCTGTGCAAGAAGATTTTTTTTTAAGTGAGTCAATCCCACTCACTAAGCAACAGCAGCCATAATCCGAAAAGAAGAACAAGTCAACATCATCGGTAACCACTGAGCTGCAGGTTTTATGTCGGAGTTATCCCAGTTACCTGAGTTGCCTTCTCTTAGAAGGATGCCCTGACAAAGGCTAGGAGTCCTTCACTCCCAATGGTTTAACTGCGCGATCGGGTATTCAGTCCGATTATTTATATGTCCCCGCGCATGATGTAGCTTTAAGACATTTATTGGATGGTCGTTGACTCTCAAGAGTTCCTCCGTCCTTTGACGGGTTTTGTTTTTCATCCCGCAGGGTGACCAATAAACACCCTCCTCACCAAGCGAGCTTGGTGGAGTTGCCGGTTTAGTCGCCGGCGACCCGACCATGCATCAGGTAGTACTGGGTTACATGTTACCAGTAGCACTCGAAAGTGACCTGACATACATACATACATACATACATACATACATACATCATACATACATATATGTATACATATCTGGATATGAATATGTATGTGTATTAATGTGTATATATATATATATATATATATATATATATATATATATGTACACACATATTCTTTTATTCTCTTAATCTTTTATTCACGAACATAGCTGCTGTAATCAACAACTGTGCAATGGCTCAGTTGCGGGACGTCCAGACATTGGGTCGTCTTGAAGACCCTTTCCCTCCAAATTCAGCCGCCCACTTTTGCACTGTCGATAAAGCCGGAGCTTCATTCCCTAATGTAGCAACCATGTCAGCAGGAATGTCATTTTTCTGTAGGTACTTGATAACGTCAAGATGTCAATTCCTTTTCCATTTTCAAGAGAAAATACTACTGGTTACTTCTGAAGTCTTCTTTAAAAAATCAGATGTCAGTTTACCCGAAAAGAAACAACGCATTTATTAATAAGTAGAGTTGAAATTAATACATGCAAGATTTCACAGCTCTTGCATCCATTCCTCCATAGCCAACCTATGAACTTTTCGGACCACCCCTGCACGTATGTCATTAGTCAGTTTCAAGAAGAGCCGGTTTCTTACCTAGATCCAACTCTTCTTCATTGGAATTTCAACATCAACAACAGGGTATTTTTCTTTGTATGTATGTATGTATGTATGTATGTATGTATGTATGTATGTATGTATGTATGTATGTATGTATGTATGTATACATGCATGTATGTACGTACGTACGTATGTATGTATGTATGTATGTATGTATGTATGTATGTATGTATGTATGTATGTATGTATGTATGCATGTATGTATGTATGTACGTCCGTACGTATGTATGTATGTATGTATGTATGTATGTATGTATGTATGTATGTATATGTGAAGATCTGTATGTTTTGTTTTATATATGTATTCTCATGCGTATAGCTGCTTATCTAGGTATGCTCATATATATTTAAATGATAAACTTCTGGAAAGTTTTACAGACTTTTACAGTTCCAATGATAGATTGGATCTGTAGCCTTCGAATTAGCTTTCTCCTTTCTGGTTTTGAGAAGTCTAATTTCTCAGGATTGGTATTTAGGCAGTGTGTTACATATCCCAGAATCCTAATAATTACAGGTATAAACCTGAACTTGTAATCTGGATAGAGCAACTGTAGATATCTCAACAGTTCAGCGTAGGTATTCTCTTTTTTCACTGGTCCTCAGGTTTATATTAACATTCGCTGGGTAGCTGATTTCTACAACTGTACACAGTTTCTCTTCTCAGTCCCTAATTATTATATCAGGTCTGTTGTGCTTACATTTTAATGATGTCTTCACTGGGACATTTTACTAGGATTCCTTTTCATTATGTATGGCTATGACTTCTAACATACAGTGGGTTCTTATTTATTTGTCCTCGGGGGTCATCATTCCGCGAAGTCTCCATCGGTTGTCACATTTTATTGCGTTTCCTGCATCTCTATCACTTTTGTGCATCAGGTATTTGGTTAATATTTCTTGCTCCTGGAGTGCAAATGCATACCCTTCAAAGTGGGAGGTAGTAATCCGGCTGTCGGTCCATGATAGACTGCTTTGATGATCGTTGTTACTATCATCTCGGAGTTTTCTACTAACATATCCATGCATAGTCTTCTGCTCATTTAAGCTCATCCTTTCATCTGATGATACGTTGCGGTAGAGTCGTGCGACTTCTTTGGACATGTATTCCAGGTTATTAGACAAAGAATGTTGCTCAAGGAGCTGCCTTCTAAGTCTTATGATGTTATCAGTCTCATGTATGTAAACTTGGTCAAGGGATGGCACATTCAAAAATTCACATGTGATAGCGGAGTTTCTCGCTCATCGTCCTGAGTTCATGTTTTAAAGTGGTTAGCTTTCCCTTAAGAGCTCAGTGTGAAGATTTGCCATAAAGTTTCAGTAATTTTTGTCTGAGGTAGAGTTGGTGAGGTGTAAATTCATTTTCTCCTTACATTTTATTGTTGTAGTTAACCATCCAATATGGCAGCGCACGTTGTTGAAGTTTTCTTCAAGTTTTGTTTTCCGTTTAGACTGTTTTCGTTTAGTAATTTCGTTACTTTGTTCACTCCAGATTTCTCCTAGGTGTTCTTTAAGAGTAATAGCGACTGTGTATATAAGAGTATTAATATTCCAGTAATTAACATCACATGATTCTATGTGCTCTCCTGCAACGTCGTTGATAACCTTAAACATTAGATCGGTCGGATTTTTTCTCACTCGTGTTGGGAATAGTCTGTTGCTTCGAGAAAGTAGCAACATTTTTTTTGCTACTTTCTTTACTACAATTTTCTTTAGCAAATTTCTTTACTACAAATATTTTAACTACAATTCTTAAATTGTAATTTTAAAATGTTTTGGAGTTGGATGTATTCCGCAGTCATCGCCACTGAGTCAGCTAAATTTAGGGACACACTCGAATTTAGCAATGGTGGGAGCACTAATTCGTTTCCATTATTTTTTACGCCACTTCTGGCAGAGTATTGAGGATCATTTGACTTTTTTTTTTTTTACAAAAGATGCTTGTTGTCGGAGTTGTTTCGCCGTGAAGGTATGAGCTTCGTCCCAGTATTGTTTTAACCGCTTCATATATCCAATTGAAGGGTCATCTCGGGCTTTTTCATAGCACCGAATTAAATCTTGGTTTAGTTGTTGAGTCCAAGTAAATGAGGAGAATACTTTCGTCTTCTTAAATACCTTACTGGTGAAGTAGTTCTGTTTTCATTGGTGGTGACGTTCTTAGTTTCATCTGTGGTAGTTTTAGCTTCAGCTAAAATCGCGTTAGCGAGATTCCACGTGGTGTAGATGTATATGATAAAATCTGTTCAGAATAGCGCTACGATGGAGAGTAAAAGGTGTTTCTCTTATTAATTGTTGGAGAAATAAACCAGTTACCGATTTAGACTGGAGAAGTTGGCATATTTCTAGAGGAAGGCGTTCAAAACGGACTTTTTAAACGGTCCTCTACACCTGCATGTCTAATGTTGACGGTACCATTATGTATGTATGTATGTATGTATGTATGTATGTATGTATGTATGTATGTATGTAATGTATGTATGTAAGTATGTATGTATATATATTTATATATATCGTTTTTTTTAGAAAAACATAAATCCGGAGAAGAGAAACTTTAAAAAGTAGAGCAGTAGGGTAACTCTATAAACCGGCCTTCACAAGTAATATATGTTTGTGTGTGTGTGTGTGTGTGTGTGTGTGTGTGTGTGTGTATGTGTGTGTATACATACATACATACATACATACATGATTGCACGTGTGTGTATATATATATGTGTGTGTGTATACATACATGATTGTACGTGTATATATATATATATATATATGTGTGTGTGTGTGTATGTTGGCGTGCTTGTGGTTTTTCGTGTTATTTGAAAGGTATATATATGCAGGATGTAATAAATGAGGAGAATAGGGGATGCTTGAGGAGTGTGCTTCCGAAATTTCCCATGCAAGGCATTGGTTGACTGGTGGCTATAGTAATAGATACTTGTCAAAGGTGCTGCATAGAACGTTCGAATCCCAAACTATGTAGTTGCAAAGTAAATTTCTTAATTACATAGGTATTGTAAGTTAATATGCTAGAAATAGCAGCCACATTTCCTTCAACCCATTTATTTTCTTAGAAAAAGGTAGGAAAGGCTAGAATTATATAGTCCTGGATAAATGTTGAGAAATAAGATGAGATGGTCATAGCTAGAACGCTTTGATCATATGTCTGCTTAACCAGAACAAATATGGGCTTTTACCACAACAGATTATTTCCGAATATTCTCTCATGAATTAAATTATCTTTTCCAGTTGGTTTGTTTTTTTTTTTCTTCTTATTTCTTCACTTCGTCCGATACTATTAATTCGCGTCGATCTTCACATTTTATTCGGTTTATTGTATATTCAGTAAAAGAACGAGTTGTTTCCCCTTAATAGATTCAATGCTTCTTTTGTCACTCATTCTCATGCGGTAGGACATGCTGCTGTCACAATTACTCGATGCGACTGCGTACAGAACGAACATAATATTTCTCTCCCTTCTCCTTCACACGCAATTTCTCTTTTTTTTTTTCTTTTTTTTCTCACCCCCCTTTTATTTTTATTGTAGTTATCCATTCTTCTCGATTGTCTTCTTAGGAAGGTTTCTATAATGTATCTAACGTTCTTCATGCCGAACCGAGCAAACAGCGAGGTTTCGATTTTCGGTGGTTTGCTCTTCTTTAATTCTACTTATAATCGCTAATACCATATTTTTCATCCTTTGCGCATATGTAAGAAATCAATTTTTTCTATCTACCATTTCTAAAATTGCAGTTATTATTTTCAGCTTATTAGCTTACTCTCTCTCTCTCTCTCTCTCTCTCTCTCTCTCTCTCTCTCTCTCTCTCTCTCTCTCTCTCTCTCTCTCTCTCTTCCATTGCGACATTCCCCCACCTTTACCCGCTGTTGCAAGAACATCAATAAATACATTAGAATTCCCAAGGATATTTTGCATAGAAGCCACAGCTCGTCAAAGAAGATATTCATTCATCGCTGGCTGAAGTTGTAATATCGAACACTTATTTTCCAACTGAACTGCTGGAATATTTCTAGTTATATGCCAAGCCAAACAATGAGGAAGAAACACTGGCCGTAATATGAAAACGAAATGTTGAAATTTCGCAATGAAAACTGTGAAAATAACGTACGGAAGAAGTATAAGTACGAAAGAGAGAAAGTGAGTGTGTGAATGAGAGTGGGTGAGCAAGTGAGAGAGAGAGCGAGAGAGAGAGCGAGAGCGAGAGAGAGAGAGAGAGGACGAAAGAGAGAGCATTTTAATGCTATCTATCTGACAAGATTACGCATATATTTTTCCTCCTCAAATACACATACATTATTACTATAGTACACACATAGAACACTACTTATGAATTACAGCATGTACACACACAACACACACACACACACCACACACACACACACACACACACACACACACACACAACCACACACACATACAACCACACACACACACACACACACATGTTTATAAATAATAATTTTATAGATATGTAGATTTATGTATTATTTTTTTTAACTGGATGTGTTTTTCGCATACATACTGCCATCATCCAGGTTTTATGAACATTGTAATTTAATGTGAAGCTAAAAATCAATAAAAGCAATATTTCTTTTATTCTTGGGAAACTTGTCTGAACTTATTAGAGTCCGTTACTGAAAGAAAATGTTGATTGAGTCATAAGTAAATTCCAGCAATTTCTATGTGGATATTTCGTCATATTTTCAACAAGTCTGCTTATTTTTACATCGATCCTTTAAATGCTTCGTCTACGCAAATTCCAATATTTTCTTTATATTTTACACACACACACACACACACACACACACACAAGAAAATATGTATCATTCGCATAACCATACATTGGTATACGCACACACACACACACACACACACATATATATCTATAATATATATCATACATGTATACATGTATAATACATATACATAAATATATATATATATATATATATATATGTATATATATATGATATAGCCGTCTAAGAGTTGATAAGTCAGGAAAAAATGCACTCGAATTAATTATATATATATTATATATATTAATATATAGTATATATATATATATATATATATATACATATGTATGTATGTATGCATGCATGCATGTATGTATGTATCAATGACAATTTACTCATTCGCTTGAGTAAATAAATTCTTTTAGATGTGTTTACATTTGTTCTTCTAAATATGTTCATTCATTTGCTTTCATTCACCTTTCACCTTTTTTCCCAAACTCTCTTGATTTCTCCCCAAATCTCGCCGTCTTTCCTTCAGTACACTCCGTCTCTCTTAGCAAGTGAGCACATTCCTCAGTCCTCAGCTCGCCTCTTTCCTTTTTTTATTTTTTTTTTCTCTCTCGTCTTTTATTAAACGAGCTCCACATCTGCACCAAGACAACAAAAGGAATCGTTATACGTCCACTCTGGAGTACTGTCAATTTATCCACAGTTTTACACTGAGGGGAGAGGATGATTCACAACGGATGGTTGGACAGGCAAACCGAGGAGGATGACGAGTAAGTGACAAGCTCTATTTATCAATACTGTGTCGTCTGTTTGCTACCTACTCGGTATACGGGCACGTCATCTCTTATTGTCACCATAGTAGTAGTAGTTCCACAATACAAACAAGGGGAACATCGATTACATTTTACTGTTCAGTTCACTCATTGCGACACTAATCTTCGGAAGATTATTTCATTAAAGTACAACTTCAGACAACTTATTAGCTCTTAACAGCCAGTTACACTCGGGTTGACAAATTATACTGTTTGACAACAGAGTACACATTATAAGAGGGGACATCTACATGGTTGCTCGATCTGCTATAAAAAAAAAATAGCAGCCAAATCTCTCCAAAATCACATCTCAACAATCTTTAAAAAAGAAGGACACATGTACTCCTAAAATAATGTACAGTGTCTGCATAAAATATGGACTGATCACGGTTGGAACTCCTTTGATCTTATGTCTGATTGATCAGGGCCGAACTAGAGTTGAACAAGTAAGCATTTTAGTAACATTAATTTACTAAAAATGGTATTTTTGAATTGTCTGCTTCTGTTCCAAAGAATAATTTCTGATATCGGTAACAGAAATTTATATAAATACAAAGTGGAGAAGTAAGTTATGGTACTCATGTATCTCTCAAATAGCGCCAAAAGCAAAAGTGGTTTTAATAAGAATCCAGAAGCTGGTTACATTCCCGTTACAAATAATTATTCTTTAGTAGTTGTTGTTTTCCTGTTTTGCCCCAAGTTGGCTCTCTCCGAGCAGACCTATGATCAAAAGTATTCCAGTCGTGACCATCCCCATGTATTCGAATATATCTAGGTGCACATTATGTAATGCATCCTTCCCATTTGAAGATGTTAAAATGTAATTTCAGAGAATACGAGTGTATAGTTGGTGTGGGTCGAGAGACAAGGTTGAATGTCTCTCATTTGTTATTAAAAGGAATTAAGGAAGATATGACATATTCCCGACTTTCTGACGAGTATTAGCGACATTAGTGAAATGAATGCATTTATAAATCGAAACAGAAACACCGGAACCTTTCCGTGCCACAATCCTATTATAATATATATATATATATATATATATATATATATATTATATATAATATATATATATATATTACCTAGGTACAACAGTGTGTGCTTATGTGCTTCTTGGCTGGCATTTACTGATTGCGAAAGGGTGAAAGGCAAATTGACCTCAGCAAGATTTGAACTCAAAACGTAAATAAAGAAACCAAATATCGTCCCACGATCTAACAATTCTGCAAACGTTATCCTATTTTGATAAATTATAATGAAGATTAACACAACTTAAGCAAGGCACTCACTTACAACCCTAGTTGTAATGTTATCGTAAAGAACATTGGCAATAATAATAACACCCGTAAGAACACTGTGTTGTACTAGCGACATTGAACTGCAAACACAGTTGCAGTTCGGTTATTTGCACACACACCACCACACACACACACACACATACACACACAAAAAAAAGAAGTTCCGATAACAGCATAAGTGACATTCGAAGTCACCCTTTGTAAGTAAGTATTTAGAAACCGACAAATATCGTCACATGAAAGAGATAATTACAAATCCTAGCTGTTTCTAACCCGTCAGTGAGATTAAATCAATATGAGACCTTTTTAATCACTTTGTTTCGTTGTTCTCACATTTTCCTATTTTCTAGTATACATACATACATACATACATACATACATACATACATACATACATCATACATATATATACACACACACACAACACACATATATATATATATATATATATATATATATATAAATATACATACACACATACACATATAAATATATATATATAAAATACATGCATATATAAACATATATACATATATAAATATACATACATATATAAATATATATTAATATATATAAATATATACATATATATATATAATATATATATATTATATATATATATATATATATATATATATATACATACATATATAAATATACACACACTCACACACACACCACACATACACATACATACATACATGCATACATACATACATACATACATACATACATACATACCTACATCATACATCATACATCATACATACATACATACATACATACTACATACATACATACATACATGCATACATACATACATACATACATACATACATACATACATACATACATATTGTATATTCTTAATAAGGATTAACCGAAGGGAACATACTGATGTTGCTTCAGTGTTTTCACAATGCTTTCAACAATATCAATATTCTTACCACTTACGATCACCAAAGAATTCCTACTGACACTAAACACATACCTACATGAATACATAACAGAGAAAAGGAAAAAAAGATAGACAGATGTCTAACGGCAATTTGCACGGTTTCGGAGAAAGAACGTCTGGGATGTAGAGGCGGGATAGAACAGCTGTTTTATCTTAGTTCACGTGCTATTAACAAAGAAGAACTCTGTATGCTACACACAGTTTGGTTATATTCTCAGTTATTTCGTGTGTTTTTTTTTTGTTATCTTCTTTGAAGAGAAGCAGGGTAACAATTTATACATGATGTATAATATCCAATATGCTCGTATCATGATCACTATCTTAAACCCCAAACATATATCTTCACTCTCATGTTAATCCCATAATTAGATGCACTGCAGTTTTTTTCCCCCATTCTTCTTCTTCTTCTTCTTCTTCTTCTTCTTCTTCTTCTTCTTCTTCTTCTTCTTCTTCTCTTCTTCTTCTTCTTCTTCTCTTCTCTTCCTCTTCTTCTTCTTCTAATAATAAAATAATAATAAAATAATAATATAATAATAATAATAATAATATAATCCTTTCTTACAATAGGCAAAGGTCTGAAATTTTTGGGGAGGGGTCTAGTCAATTACATTAACCCTGGTACCCAACTGAATAATAATAATAATAATAACACTAATAATAATAATAATAATAATAATAATAATAATAATAATAATAATAATTTTTTGCTTCTTCTTCTCACCCTCTTTTTTCCTTTTTTTCCCCCTTCTCCCTTAATTACTCACTATTTTAAATGATCGTTGTTTTTGCTTCCGTTTGTTAACGTTGGCTCTGTCGGTTCTTATCAACCACTGTATTAGCAATAACAATAGAATTAAGAACCAATATTACTTTGAAGAATTCTTGTAGCTTGTATTGATTTTAGAATGTCAAAGACTGACTACACATTGCTAATACAGTTCAAGGAAGAAAAAAAATCTAGTAAACAGAAACATCGCGTAGAATTTGAACAAACTCATATAAACTTCCAAACACTTAGGAAGTGGTAGCTGTTGTTTTGCAATGTGTTTACCTTTATGTAGTACCAGACGGAAGAACTAAACTCCTGTGGAACGAAGAAATAAAGCAGCTAACAGAAGACTTAAATACTCAATTTCGTTGCATCTTGATTGTACAAATTAACCTCTAATTTATGTTGAAACATAATAGAATTAATGTAAACACTACATCAATACACTTTAATACTATTCCAAATGAAAGAATATGTTATATAATCCTTAAGTGTTGACGGGTCAGCGTCAAACACTTCCTACACTTGTGATCTGTTAAAATCAAGGCAGTCAGTTAAAAAGTAGCGCCTATTGACAACAACCGGTAATTATACCTCAAGAATTTATACCTGAAGGAACCTATATTTCAATCAATATTCACTGAGAGATTATCATTATTCTCAAACTACGAATATTACGGTATAACACAAAAAGCATTTCAGTATCTAAACGTCACAATATTTTCTATATCACCATTTTAAAACTTTTTTTAACAAGAGGTGAAACGAGAATAATAATTAATATATTATGAAAGAGATAGCTATTAAATATTTGATGAATACGAATGATAAAGAAGCCTCTAACCTTCAGGTTGTGCCTGTGAGGTAGGTATCAATCACATTATCGTCAACTGTCCAAAAATGTCCTCAAGATTTTTACATCAATATGAAATATAACATAGTTGCTAAAACCATTTACAACGCTATTTACAAAACAGAATGTCCCGATAGCCATAACAAAGGCACACCAAAGCTAAAATGTATGCATCCCTTTAAAAATAAGGAATATTGTTGAAATGTTACAAGGAAAAGATCAGCCTGGTGCAAATGCAATAGACCTGATGTTGTTCTAAAGGACAGTATATGAAAATCATGCACTGTGGTAGAGGACAGCTGTCCAGTGAATGTGAGGGTTTCGACTGAAATTGGAGAAAAGGGAATTGACAAAATTATAGTCCAGAAACGAAGTAAACTGTTTAATATTCTACAAATACAACCGATTAGAGATACGTCCCCAAAGTCCATCACCTCCTCACCGTGGTGGGGACGCTGGCAACGGGTAGTGTCAGAGCTATGCCGTCGGGAACTTCAGTTCCTGGTAGGGCCACCCAAGGCGGATTGGTCTAACACCGAGTGGTATTAGGGCCACAACCCGGCAGACGGGGCTCTGGTGAAAATCCTCGGAGTGTCTGCTTTCGGCAACCGGCGGCTCCTCGGTCGTTCTGCCCCTGCGTCTGCGGACAATCTGCGGCAAACAGGATGTCTCTACATGTGGGATTGTTGGGGACCGCTTGTCAAATCCACATATTCCCACGAAACTTCTTCCATGAATTCTCAATGACGAATACAATGCCTCGAGGGTGGTAGAAGAAGCCGACTCAACCCGCCCAGGATGAATGTCACCACAAGTACAAGTAAGTAAGATTAGAGATACAGTGAAAATTTATAAAACATTCCAGGGGTTCTCTATTTAACTCATCTAGAATTAACATGCCCACCATCAGTTGTGCATATAACATATAAACACATACATAAACAGTACTGATGTGTACACACGATACATGAGTGCATGTTCGTCTACAAATGCTCATACGTATAAACATAACGTTACTCGTTACCCTGAACCGTCACGACTCAAAGAAAAGTTTTGAATTTTGCAAACAATCTCAAGGAAAAAAAATCACTCGTCCGTCCGTCCGTCCGTCCATCCATCCATCCATCCATCCATCCATCCATCCATCCATCCTCCATCCATTCATCCATCCATCCATATATACATGGCATGCATGCAGTTGCACGTTTACACGTAATATACGCATAGATATGTACATACACAGATACATAAACTATAGCTATGCCTGGGCACCAGTTTCAGGGGCATTTTGTTGGTCATAGCAACTCTTCTACTTATTTCAGTTTCCTAATTATTTCATCCCTTTATATTTTACTAACTTATGATTTTGTAATGCTGTTACTGGTTTTTGTTGTCCAAATACATGCTACTGGTCGCTCAGAGTTGCTTTCGCTCATTTTAATTTTATTTATACTAATTATCAGAACCATTAAGATGGCATTTTTGTATGAGTCTACTAAACATCTTGTTCTGCAAGAGACGAAGGAGGGCAACTATTGTTATGATGGCGGAAAATGCGTTAAGAAGCACATGGTCACAACTGTTATGGAAAAACATATGGTCACAGCTTTCTTCTAGTCTCCAGACGACCAAACTGTTTTTGCCTAATGGCAGCCAATTTTGGAGAGTAATGATTCTTGACACTATCTTTTCCTTCCCATTTGATGTTGTCCCCACTTGTCACTAAGCGATTGTCCTACCTTCTATGGAAGCAGAGATGATTTCAATAAATCAAGTATTTAACTTGTATGTTGTTTCATTTATCCACAATTATCTTTGTTCTTCAAATACATGCCACAAACACTGAGTTATTTCTCTTAGCTTATTTGCGTTAGGCATCCGCCCACACGTATATATAATATATATATAATATATATATATATATATATATATTAGAAGTTTGGAGATGATGTACAGGTATTTTATATTAGAAGAAATGAGGTACTCAGAAATTCGGATGGTTTTATATTTACAGATATTTATTTGTATATTACATGTTTTTATACATCATATATCATAGGTCATATATTAGCGCTTTCGTCCATTCTAGTGGAGTTTTCAAATTGAACTAAGCTCTTGTGGAAAATTTGACCATTTTTATAGTGTTATTGAGTGTGTAGTGGCGGGGAAGGATATGAGATAGTACAAGAGGGTGATGAATGGGGAGAAAGTACACACAAGCACACACACACACACACACACACACACACACACACACACACACATACACACACACACACACGCGCACACACTATACTAATGCAATGTACATACTCGCTATTGCATAAGAGAATTTATTTGTAATATTTGTGTATATATGTGTGCATGTGTGTGGGTACATTTTCGTATTCTCGTCCCCATTAAAACAGTGCCATTAAAAATTGGGCTATTTTCCCATTAAAAAGCTGAGATATTGGATTAAACGGGTTACATCCTTTTGACTCATTACTTCAATGCATGGCTGACTTTTGGCCTCCTCAATAGGAATAGTATGATTTGTTATAAAAATATTATCAGATTCGATAAGACGTCTAATCTTTTCACTTTTCATGTTTATTAATTGTTTTTGTCTTAGTGAGGGTTAAACAATTTTTTTTTTACTTGGGGGAGATAACCCAAATTTTTAATGGGAGTGAGATTGCCAAAAAGTACCTGTGTGTGTACGGTGGAAATCAACCCGTAACCGATTAAGACCACTTTCTAAACTCAGTAAGGCCGTACAAATCAATAAACATAGAAGCGAATGTTTCACATTTTATAATTGTGACAATACTTACTTAAGAATCACTATTTGTTTGATGCCATCTTGATGACATAAAAAAATATGTATACACACATACAGCTGTGTGCCCGTGCGACAGTGTATGTATATGTGAGTGTGTACGTGTGTACATATGTGTATATGTATGTGTGCATATACGTATATATGCATGTGCCTGTGTATATGTGTGTATATGTATGTGTGTATGATCATATGTATGAATATATGTATATGTATGTGTGTGTGTTTGTACCCCCACCATCGCTTGACAACTGATGTTGGTGTGTTAACGTCTCCGTAACTAGCAGTTAGGCAAAACGCTCCGACTGAATAAGCATTAGGTTTACAAAGAATAAACTCTGGGGTCACATTGTTCGACTAAAGGCGGTGCTCCAGCATAGCCGCACTCACATAACTGAAAGAAGTAAAAGAATAGAAAAGTAATCCATTTTAATTCCGAGCAACGCCGAGTATCTCTGCTATATATATATGTGTGTGTGTGTGCATAGTTATGGAATATTCTGTTAAGAATGTAGTCAAGTATAAAGCCTGTCCACCTTCATGTTTACCCTATGCTATCCAGTATCTGTGTGTGAATAGACAATTGAAAAAATTGGAGTCAACAAGGAGTACTGTTGGAGATTTATTTTTGAATTACTACAATTGTTTCCATGCAACGTAGTTCTCCAGGCTTGCAGTTATTTGATTATGCAGCTGTTTCTCTGCATTATGAGATCTTGTTGCGTTTCCTCAGGTAATATATAAATATTGCCTGCGTAAGTTCAAAATTCTTGATTTCAAGTACATCTCTGTCTGTTGTAACCTGAATTTAGTACTAGTCACTGAGCTTATCAAGGTGAGTTGTTGCTGAAGAGCCGTTGGGAAACTGCTTTAAAGGTGTATATGTAGTGGGAATTTGAACTTACATAGACAATATTTACATATCGCCTGAGGAAACACAATTAGATCTCATAATGCAGGGAAACCGTTGCATAATCAAATACCTGCTCGCCTGGAGAACTACGTTGCGTGGAAACGATTGTAGTGATTAAACGATAAATGTCCAACCGTACTCCTTGACTCCAATATTTACAATTATATATATATATATAGGTGCGGGAGTGGGTATGTTGTAAGTAGCCTGTTTAACAACCACATGGTTCTGGGCAAGTGTCCTGTACAGTCTTTTACTATGGCTTCGGGCCCTGGACGACCAAAGCCTTGTGAGTGAATTTGGTAGTCAAAAACGGAAAGAAGCCTGTCGTGTGTGTATATATATATATATTATATATATATATATATATATATATATATATATATATATATATATATATATATATATATATGTATATATATATATATATATATGTATATATATATATATGTATATATATACGTTTATGTGTTTGTGTTTGCCCCCACCCATCATCGCTTGACAATCGATGGTGGCGTGTTTACGTTCTCCTAAATTAGCGGTTCGGCGAAAGTGACTGCTGGAATAAGTACTAGGCGCTTACAAAAAATAAGTCTTCGGATCGATTTGTTCGACTAAAGGCCGTGCTCAAGCATAGCCGCAGTCAAATGACTGAAAGGAAAAAAAGTAAGAATATATATAGATATTCATTTCTGTTTATTTGTTACAGTCATTTGATTGCGGCCATACTTGAGCACCGCCTTTAGTCGAGCAAATCGAACCCAGGACTTACTCTTTGTAAGTCTAGTACTTATTCTATCGGACTCGCTTGACGAACCGCTAAGTTACAGGGACGTAAACACACCAGCACTGGTTGTCAAGCGATGCTTTTTTTTGGGGGGGGGTCAAACACAGACACACAAACACACACGGACATACATACATATGCACCTGGAGATGCTTTTGATTCATATTTGAAGTTTGTCCGTGGCATACACACCTACACACACACACACATACATATACATATGTGTGTGTGTAGATATATTGTATCGTATTGTATGTTGTCTGCTTTCTGCTCTCTATGCTAGCAGCCTACTGCTTGAACCTTACAGACTTCTTACATTGGGATTCCGGATCGTATTTACACAGTAAAATTTTTCTTCTGATACTTGCGGACACTAACGGTGTGGAAGCCCCCGGAATGGGAAAAATATGGTTGAAGCTGTCAGTAAAGGATGTTCCCTTGATATATATATATATATAATATATATATAATATATATATATATATATATATATATATATATATATGAATATATATATATATATATATAATATATATATATATATATATATATATATTTAATGACTGAAGAGTGCTCAGCATTTTAAAACTGTTGTAATACTTACAACATTTAATAAAATGATGTAGCATGAAACGATCGTACCAAATTACCGAAGTTATTCTTGTTGCTCATTTTGATTATAACCACCCCATGGATTTATATGGATAACACCATACAAAATTCTGGTGCATCTAACTTAAGTACCATATTCATATGGATCTAAATTTTGCTGAACTTATATATATATATATATAAATTGAAAGAATGAGATAAAAAAAAAACAAGGCAGTAAATAGATTTCATAACATTTATCAAGAAAGGTCTTACAGCTGTTTCCAGGATATTTTATATATCCCTTCATCAGAGACGGTGCGAGAAAATCTTTGAGTAGCAATTATTGTAGAGAAGATATGAAGTACAGACGGAAATAAGAGAATGAATATAGAAGTGAGATACATAAGGATATTGTGTCTGTAGTTCCATTATTCAAGTAGAATGGTGTACATAAATGGGGACAAAATTTTTTGAAGAAATTTTCTTGTACGGTGTGTGGTTTCCAATGGTGGTTATATTTGGTCATTCCAAGCAGAGCCTTGTAAACAATGTTGGTCGATCGAGGGATATTTTCTTTTGGTGAGAATTAAAATGTGTTAGTAGTGTTAATGGATAGATAGAGGGAGGAGAGATGTGTATGATTAGAAAGAGGAGATAGGTAAAACCAAAAACAAGAAGATAGAATGGGAGGGAAAAGAGAAGCAGAAGGGAGGGAGACAAAAAAGAAATGAAGACAGGGGAACAAAATGAGAGAGTGTGTGTTATCTAGTGATAGGAGGAAGGGAGAGGGGAGGGGGAGAGAGAGGAAGCGACAAGATGGTAAGGAATAAAAGTGTGTGATAGAGCTGTATTAAGGGATTGGTACAGAAAAGGTTAAGAGAAGCTAAGCGAGGGGTGATATGTAGGGTATTGGCTTTGATAGTAAAAATTGAGGTGGAATGAAGAATATATAAGGGGGTCAAGTTGCTATAGATATGTGTGGTAGGTTAGTTGGAAAAAAAAGAATGTATATGTGTGAATATGTATACACACATACATACCCACACATGGATATATATATACATATATATGTAGTGATAAATTACATGGTTATTGACGTTGTGTCTATTTTCGGCATATTTTCGCATTAGAAATGTTTTCTTTTGCCCTTACTTATAAATTATATATATATATATATATATATATATATATATACGCACTTCAAAACGTACACACGCATACAAACTCATGTATGTTCACACCCATTCACACACATGTACACTCATTCGCATCTATTTTTGTATATATAAAAAAAGCATGCATACAAGCACACACACGCATATACTCATATGTATATATATATATAATATATATATATATATACATATATATATATAACTTCCGTCACTGATTTCGAAAAACTGTCAGCCTGATATATATATATATATATATATATTATATATATATATAATATATATATATATATATATATATTATATATATATATATAATATATATATATATATATATATATAACTTCTCTTTCTCCCACCCCAAACATACAAAGCTTTCCATCCCCTATTCCCAATTCCTCCGTCTATGCAGGCTCTATAGTGACGACCATGACTTTGTGACTCAGTCTCAACTCATGGTTCGCCACTTCATCCTACGTGGTATCCCCTCAACACTATCCACATCGCCCTTGCCAGAACACGTTCCGTGGACCGTGCATCTGCTCTCTGCCCCCGAACGCGCCCCACCGTCTCCCGCCTCCCATTCCCCTCATCTACCACGCCACCACCCTACCTCTCCAACGCACCATTCTCCGAGCCTTCAATATTGTATGTGAGATATTCCTGATAATAGCTCCAAGATGGTTGAACCTGGACTGTTGTATTTTATATTTTCATACAGTTTATGGCAGGGTCTGTAGAGACTTGTATTTAAGTCTAAAGAGGCATCAAGGACATTCACTAATCAATGGTTCTCATTTAGAGTGATAAACCGTAGTTCTTCACAAACTTAAATAAGTTTTTCATATTTCTTTCTAAATCTACCTTGCTACACCAATGGATAGAGGTAACAGAAATAGCATAGAATAACAAGTTTATTTCATAAAATAGTTTACATGAATCTCTGGGTGCGCATGTATATAGGTAACGCAAAATATATGCTATATGTATATATATCACATACGTTTAGATATACAACACTAAATCAGACTGTTATATCGCACGTTCGGATGGCGTGCCTTCGCCAATAACGTATTTCTACTCAACTACCGAAGTCTTGCTTCCGACGACTCGACTCAACAGAACTCGTTCTAGTCTACCGATGGCTCCTGTTTCTTTATTATAGCCAGAAGGGCTCAACATAGAGGGGAGACAAACAAGGACAGAGAGGACACCACAAAGGGGACAATACATAGAACGAATATGAAGGAAAAGGTTATATAACAATGAAATTACGAATGGCAGCATGCACCCTTCATCACATGCAGTACCATTAATCTTGTTTACAGTCAATTATCGGGTATTTAAATAACTATTAACTAACATGTAACATACAATTGCAAGTAACCAATCCGTGTATTATCCGGAGGTCCACATCGGGTTCCTGACGCATTGTCTTTCCGATAAAAACAGTCTTATTACACGCTATCCATTGATTGAGGGCTATCTAAAGGACAGTCTTTTATTGGCGGTATCACATCATCACAGTCAATTGTTGGTTTCACCTTTTCAAATTCGACTTCAAACTGTACCATTCCCATGTCGCACCTTTTTTTGAACTCCTCATAGCCATTCGGTTATATTATTATTGCTTTAGTTCCATCGTTGCTGTAATCCTTAGGTAATTTTACCCGTATTACTGACTTTCAGGATCTCTGTTTCCGTATGTATACTCTTTTGATATTCAACATAATACCTATTTCTTTATTACCCACAAGGGGCTAAACATAGAGGGGACAAACAAGGACAGACATAGGTATTAAGTCGACTACATCGACCCCAGTGCGTAACTGGTACTTAATTTATCGACCCCGAAAGGATGAAAGGTAAAGTCGACCTCGGCGGAATTTGAACTCACAACGTAACGGCAGACAAAATACCGTTAAGCATTTCGCCCGACGTGCTAACGTTTCTGCCAGCTCTCCGCCTTGTATTCAACATAATACCATCTCTTCTTCGTCTGGTTTTCTCTCCCTTCTTCATTCCTTTTTTCTTCACCTCTCTTCAACCTCACCTTCAGAGGAGAAACTTTCAAACTTTCCTCTTCTGTTTTCCTTGTCACTATTTTTTTCCATTACTTCCCATCGCCTCTTATTTCTTTTACAGCTTCTCCGGTGGAGAACCCCTTCTACTTTTTCTTTTCCGCAGTTTCCCCTCCACGAATTCTTTCTCTGTATCCGCTGTTTCAGCTCCTTCTCCACACTCCACCACGTTTGCCTCTCTCTGCATCGAACTCTCTTCCCTCTTTTTTTCCTTGTTTTGAGGGCAGTCCGCTTTTTTGTGTCCTCTTTTGCTACACACACAAAAAAAAATAATAAATAAAGGCCTGCCCTCTACTACCACATTCCGCTTGTTTCCTTCGGACAGTACTATTTCTTCAACTATAGAATTCAGATCTTCCAAGGCGGCTTGAATTTTCATTTCTAGTCCGTACCCCAAGAAGTCCAACTTTTGAGTTCATGTTGCCTTAAATATTTTTACGGATTCTGTTTGATGTGGAACAAGACTGCCGCCATAACCCACGTCTCGTCGTATTCGGGTGGGATTTTACCCACCCTTACTCTCGCTATTCTTTTCCCGCAGTAACTCGGTAGGAAAGCCTATTTGTCGTCCCTAATGGCGTCTACTGCATGCTGTGCTGCTACTTCCTCAGATGCGAACCTGACTTCTACCACTCCGAGCTTCCGACTTCTTGTTACAAAAGTTGTCAGGTGTTTAATATTTTTGAGTGTTTTTCTATACTCTCAGTCGTCGCGGTTTCTAATTTTCCCGTGGACAATCTTAAATGCCTATACAGGATCGTTCTTTTTTGTAAAATTTCTTTAATTCTGTCTGTTTCCACCTTCACGTCCTTCACTGCTACTACCCCTTGCCACCGCTGGCTCGAGGTATTCAAATTCTCTATTATACAATTGAATCACAAACAACAGAAATATACAGGCACACACGCGCAGGGAAAGTCTTCAACATTCAGTAATAATTAATTCACAATCAATTAACATGCAACTCACAAAAATTAATTCCAACACTCTGACGACTCCTACCGACGGCTCCGGCCTGCTTGCTCGTAGCTTATTCCTTTACTTGGCACATTGGCCACAACACAGAGGAGGACACTACAAGGACAGACACAACACCACAATGGAGACATAAAACATAATGAGAATGAGATGTTAAATAAAAACGAAGAATTGAAATGGTTGCATGGTCCCCTCTCCCATGCAGTACCATTTGAACGTTTATATACACTATTTACAATCGTGCTATTTTTCTATTGTTTTTTTTTTCTTAATCATCTTTTTTATCCTCTTTTTTTTTACACGGAACACTTTTTCCTTTTTTTTTTCTTTTAACAAAACAATTTTACTTATTCTTTTTTTCCTTTTTAATACCTCATGAAAAGCTCCAAGTATCTTAGTTCAACTACGGGTTGATTATAAAAATTTTATAATTTTTCGTTCCGTCTCTTTGTTTTTTGCATATGTTACGAAATTCCATTTATGTTTTCCTTTTCTTGGTCGTCTCTTTTCTTCTTCCACTTCTTGTACCTTTTCCTTTTCCATCTCCACTCTGAACAATTTCTCCATTTCACCCTCGTACAGTTGCACTCCTGAATCTTTTACCTTCGCTGGAATAACCGGCGTCTTCAACACTATTTCCTCCATCTGTAACTCCTTCTCCAACACTTTTTCGATTACTTTATCACTTTCTTTCTCCACCATCCTTTTGTCTTCCTTCCTTCTGGTCACTGCTTTCATTTCCACTTCTTCTTTCTTCTTTTTCTGGTTACCTGGTGGCGGGTTCACTCTTCCACTTCTCCTTCTTTTTCTTTCCACCACCGTGAATCCCTCCTCCGTTGCTTTCTCTTCCATTTCCAACTGCACTACATGGTCCGCACTCTCCCACTTCTCCGTCTGTTTCCTCAGTGGGCACCTCGCCCTCATGAGGCCTTTCTCCCCACATGCAAAACATACAGTCTGTCCGCCCTCCACCACCGCTCTCAATCTCAAATCGTCGGGCAGCACCATCTCCTCAGTAGTTGATTCTATGTGTCCTTGTAGCCTTCAGTATCTTGGCCTCATCTTTCATGTTGAACATTATGGCTGTCATCAGCTATGTTTCATTTAGTTCTGGGGGTATTTCGCCTACTTGCAGTCTGGCCACACGTTTGCCACAGTACGAGGGCAGAAGCACCCACTCCTCCGATCTTATTGCCTCCGTTGCGTGCTTAATTGCATCTTCCTCTGTCGCAAAGCGCACCTCAACGGTGGCGTATTTCCTTCCTCTTGTTATAAATGTCGTCAGTTTTTTTTATGCTTTTCAAACACTCTTCAATTTCCTCCACTGTCACAATCTCTTTCTTTCTCGTTACTATTTTCATCGTTTTAAATATAACTATTCGTTTTGTTACATTGCTTGTCAGTTCTGCAGGTGGCGTTAACTTCAGCGTATCTCCCTCTTTCTCCAGCAACTTCATTTTTCTTGGTTCTACCTTAATTTCAGTTATTTTCAACGTTTCCTCTTCTATTCCATTTCCAGTTTATCGTCTATGGAGCGACCACACAACACCTCCCACTTTTGAGAGTTTTTTTTTGTTAACCCGAATTTATCAATTTTATTTCTTTGGTGAGAAACTAGCATATCTTTTTCTCTTAGCGTTAATTTCCATCATTTCTGTAGGTTTTCTCTTCCTGTTTGACCTACGTGTCGATTCTGCTTCTGCTTTTGGTTCTGGGATCGAACAACTCATACCATATATCCATTGGTTCCTCTCGCCTCTCTTGAGTTTTGGTATATTTTTTTAATTGGTTCAGATGTACCTTTTGCGGCATTAAATCAAGTTGAGAAGGAATTAAAAAGATTGGAAGACATGGAGGTAATTGAAAAGTTAGCCGACTCTGAGTGGGTGGCTCCTACTCTATATATAAAAAAGAAGAACAACGAAATAAGAGTATGTGCGGACTTCTCAACAGGTCTTAATGATTGTTTAAAAAAATTACAATTATCCACTTCCAAACCCTGAAGAAATATTTGCTGGATTTGTCAGAGGCCTACCTCCAATTACTGGTAGATGAAGAATGTACTAAAGTATTAACAATCAATACTCATAAAGGTCTCTACCGTTTCAAAAGACTGCCATTTGGGGTTAAGGTCGCACCAGCAATATTTCAGCAAGTGATGGATACTATGCTAGCAGATTGTGAGTTCGCAGTCCCATACTTGGATGATATATTGATCAAAAGTGAATCGAGGGACCAACATATTGAACATATAAAAGAGGTTTTCAAACGAATAAGCGATTATGGGTTTAAAGTAAATGAGGATAAATGTGAATCTTTTTTTATTTTGGTAAAAATAAAGTACTTAGGACAGGTGATCGATGAAAACGGACGAAAACCGGAGCCTTCTAGGATCGACGCGATAAAAAAAAATACCTGCTCCCACTAACAAAACAACACTACAAGCATTTTTAGGTCCGATAAGTTATTACCAGTTGTACATACCTAAAATGTATGAACTAAGAGATCCGTTGAAAAAGTTGCTAAAGAAGGACTTGAAATGGGACTGGACACACGAATGTCAGAAAGCATTCGAGGAATTAAAAAAGCCGTTAACATCAGAGTTACCATTAGCTCATTTTGACCCAAACCTGAAAATAATTGTGGCATCGGATGCCAGTGAATATGGTATAGGAGCAGTGATATTGCATAAATTTAAGGATGGTACAATCAAAGCTATTGCCCATGCATCGAGAGTTCTATTACCAGCGGAAAGAAACTACAGCCAGATTGAAAACGAGGCGTTATCATTAATCTTTGCAGTAAAAAAATTCCATAAATTCTTACATGGGAGGAAATTTACACTGCAAATGGATCATCGACCGTTACTGTTTATTTTCGGTTCGAAAAAGGGTATCCCTACGCACTGAGCAAACCGCTTACAGCGCTGGGGTACTATCTTCAGAAGCTGGTTTGAAAACAGCCCGGTAGTTTGATCACCAAATAATTGAACTCCCATGTTAATTGTCAGGTGCAGTTTAGTCACTTGCCTCCACAGAGAGGATTGTTTGAGACAGGCCTGTAGTTCATCTGTTTTTGTACCTTTTGGGATCACAAGAAGGGTTTGTCTGAAATCCCCAGCCAAAACTACAGTGACCTCACCCATGATAATGTCCTTTCCTCTCAAATCTCTTAAGCAAATGTCAACAGCTTCAAGTGCTCCACGGTGAGACATGGTGCATTCATTCCAAACTATAAAGCACATCTGCCTAAGACCTTGGCCTTTGCTGATGTCTTAGAGATGTTTCAAATTGCAGTATCTGTCCTAACTAAATCCAAGGGAAGCTTCAAAGTAGAATGAGTTGTTCGTCCACCTGTCAAGAGAGTAGCTGCTATTCCAGAAGACGCTACCGCCAATGCAATGAACCCATCTAGACGAACTTTTGCTAGCAAAAGGTTTATCAAAAATGTTTTCCTAGTACCCCCAGGAGCATCCAAAATGAACAGGCCATCCCTTTCCTCCTGAGTCATTTGAATGATGCAATTGTAAGCTGTCCGTTGTTCAGTCAAAAGCTTTGGCTCATTCTTTGTTACATACTCATAGATATTGTTCATGTAATAGAATGTCTCCCTTAAAATTTCCTGGTCTGTTCAGGATTGTTCTCTTATTTGATCTGGCAAGCCATACTCCTGCAAAGATTTCCCTCTAAGCTGAAGGAATTTGTATTCAAGAAGTAGAGCCTCGTTCTTGATGTTGTCAGTCAACTGGATTTCGAGATCTTGATTTGTCCTCTGCAATCTGTTAACCATGTCTTCACAGAAAGATTTCTGATGATTCTCCCACAGTTGGTGAGGGCTAGAGATGTAACAAGCCTGAAGCATAATGGCGAAGAGATTTTGCAACTGAAATGCAGAAGAGAAGACAACTGCCTCATCCAGAGTCGCATTCCAGTAACTGTCATTCTCAAGGAGGCTTTGGAAATGGCAAGCCTGTCGGTAAGAGCTACAGATATGGCCATTGCAAGTCTTAAGATCTAGGAAACTCTTTTGACCACGGACTGTGTGCAAAAGGAGTCCCAGAAAATAACACTCAAAGTTGTTGGGATGCAGTGTAGACCCTTCCCAATACTGAATGTCTTCTGATTTCTGGAAGCCCTTCAAGAGTTTGACCAATGGTACATCTCGTCCATTGTTTAGTTCTCTGTTGCCATGTGTAATACTGAGGAATTTCTTAGTACAAAAGAGTCGAATCAAATGGATCTGTGCGACAAAGCTGAAAGAAAGCAGTCAATATAGTTGAACGTGGAGACATTGTGGATTGTCTGGATTAAAGTATACTCGCTGGTCATTAACTAGATGTACAGCTAAATGGATAACTGTTGGATGCCGTTCATGCAGTAGCAAGTTAAACAGTATCTAGGCTACCTCATTGCTGTTGTCAAGCGATGGTGGGGTTATGAATACAGACACAAACACACACACACACACACACACACACACACACACACACACACACACACACACACATATATATATATATATATATATATATATATATACCACGGGCTTCCTTCAGTTTCCGTCTACCATATCCACTCAGAACGTTTTGGTCGGTCCGATGACACTCACCCAAGGTGTCACGCAGCGGGACTGAATCTCGAGCCATGTGGTTGGGAAGTAAACTCCTTACCACACAGCCACGCCTGTGCCATCTACACGACCATGCTGGGCCTGTTTTCGTCGTTAGGTCGACGGTATTACAGCGACAGTAACTTAACCACTTCTACTGTGCCTGGACAGTTTCCAGAACGAAATACCTAGCCCCAAATACACTTATCACCTCTCCATTTAAACATAAGCCAACAAGGAAGGCAAGCCATAACATTCGCAGCATCCGCAAGAGATTTCAGCTATCTATTTAATATAACCTTAGATATCTGCCTTAGGATCACACCCTCCGAATTTCCTGTTGGAGTAACTCTCTGAGCATTTTCAAATGCTCAGTAAATTACGACACAACGCAGCAGGTGGTTATTATTAAAGTGGACAGGCATGATTTGTTCATAGCCAATCTGACTCTTTCATCCTTCAAACTTGTAATATTCTAGTGCAACAAATTTCATGAGATCAGTAGTTATCAAGATGCAGGATTTGTATAGAGTTATCTGACGTTCTTGGTTGATTTCTATCCCTGTCACCGCCTCGTGTTCCCATACAGCAGTGCCGATCACCTTGATTTGCCTAGAGTCCGGAATGATATCGGTGCATCATGGTTCTGCTATGTTTTAGTTCGTGCGAGATACCCCCAACATCTTTGTTTTTCATAGAAGTGATTCAAGTGTTAGTACATACAGAAAAATCATACAAGTGTTAGTATATACAGAAAGTGTACAGCCTTGATGAACCGATCGTATGATACTGGTTGGTTCCCGAAATGTTGCAGTATTGTTATCTAACCTCGGAAGACTAGACGAAACCCGCCACCTTGAGAAACTCCTTTAAACGCTTTTGATTTGAAGGTCAAATCCATGCCGAGTTCCTTATCCAGCCTCTTTATGGTGTATTGCAGACGGTGGAAATTGTCTTAGATATATCTATTCGGAATGGTTTTTGCTTGCGTATCACCACTTAGACCATCAGTAACAAGTGCCAACCTCTTTGCTAATAATTTGGACAAAGTTTTGGAACCAGAGTTATGGGCCAAAAATCGATGAGATTCCCTTTGTTTGGATCCTTTCTCAACAGTGTTACCGTTCTTCGACACACAGGATTAAAAATTCTACTCTTCTGCTGCCAGTTACTATATATATCTGCAAAGAAGTCTTAAAACCTCAAAACAAGTCTGGCATGTAAAAGTAAAGTTCGTAGGGCAGACCATCCAAACCAGGCGGTTTGCCTGAGGTGCAGCCAACTGTTACCTCCCGTATCTCTGTGGCGGTTATCGGCCTTTCGCAGAACGATGCCTCCACTACCGAGTATCAGGACAGGCTGTTGAGGTAGGTGTTGAATCCATCCAGCTTCCGGTTCACCATTCATCCTGAATATTCAGCCACAGTGCTACTGAAAAGTCTTAATCTTCTGCTTCGAATAGAGTAGCACGCGTGTATTACAAACCGTCGAAGATCGAATCGTGAATTAGTTGCTACGTTGCGTCTCTTCCAATACAGCATTAAACAAATTAAGGATTCAAAAAACGTTCATTATTTATTTAATACCCTACTACAAGATATGTGTATGGCGTTAATGCTAGTTAAACTAGGAAGAAAGATTCTAGAAGAGGAACAACTTAAAATATTCAAATCTAACAATTACCAGCAAATTCATACAGCTAAAATAAGTACGTGGATAAAATACCAGCAGTGCCTCACAGCTAAAACAAGTGCAAGAATATTCGAACAGCGCACTAGCATACTTATAGAAGATAACGTCAAGACAATTTCAATAAGTCTTCAATGATTTACGCACTCAGAACTTGTATGGCTTCCTGAATAGCACCGGTTGATAATTCAGTGGTTAAATCTACTAGCAATATATAAAAGCCCTAAGCATTAAAAGGAAAAGTTTGTAATTAAAACACAAAAATAATCAGGAGAAAGAGAGAGAGAGAGAGAGAGAGAGAGAGAGAGAGAGAGAGAGAGAGAAAAGAGGCGGAGAAAAAGAAACAAGGAAAGAGAGAAGTTGTGTGACAAAGTGATACCCTGGAAACAGTCCAGATCAAAACTATAATGCAAATTCACTTAACGATATTCAATCCATCGAATGACAGGAGCCTCAAAAAGACACTCTTTTACTCTTTTATATGTTTCAGTCATTTGACTGCGGCTATGCTGGAGCACCGCCTTTAGTCGAACAAATCGACCCCAGAACTTAATCTTTGTAAGCCTAGTACTTATTCTATCGGTCTCTTTTGCCTAACCGCTGAGTTACGGGGGTCGTTAACACACCAACATCTGTTGTCAAGCGATGGTGGGGGACAAATACGGACACATAAGCACGCGCGCGCGCGCACACACACACATACACACACACATACGACGGGTTTCTTTCGATTCTCGTCTACGAAATCCACTCACAAGGCTCATGTATCCAATTAAAGCAACTATTAAAAAATGGCTCCTAAAATAATTGTATTGCATTCACAGAAAATAAGATCATTAGCAATTACACACACATAAGAACACTATCACATACACACACACACACACACATACACAAATAGACAAAACATACATTCTTTCCAGAACAATCGCTATCTCAATATATTCTCGAACTTAATGGAGCAGGGAACTGGCCTCTTCGCTGTGTGCGAGAATGTAGTAATAAATAATTCATTCATTTAACCCCCATGTAAAGCATAGACCACCATCGTGAAAATCTGCATCAGCTTCGGTCTTGGCAATATTCTGCTGCAGTTATCCTTTGGTGTAGCCACCTTTCACTGCTTCAGTTTCCGTGGACCTCCAGCTGTTTATGACCTGTCACGCCTTCTTTTTCCAAGTGGTGTCCATCAGAGGGCTTGCTTCGTAATGTTGGAAACAGGCTTCCGTAGGGTAATTTCTAACCCATCCAATTTTCTCTTCTTTATCCGAGTTTTCATCGGCTGCTGGTTCTCCTGTTCCCACAAAGCTTTGCTTATGTGTCTGTTTTGCCATCTCACCCGAAAGATATTCCGAGACATCTATTCACGAACGTTCAGAGCTTGTCGATGGAAAACTTACTTGCTGTGTCACACACATGTACACCAGCATTGTGTTAATGTTTGTATCTTTAATATACTAGGTTTTGCACTTATATCTTTAAGATACAGAGTTTTGCGTTTGTATCTTTAAAATACTGTGTTTTGCGTTTGTTGAGGTCTGTGACCTCCAGATCGGTATGAGTTTCATGAAGGCTTATGTAACGTTCTCATTTCTTGTTTTTATGTCCTGATCTGTTCCATCCCCCTCAAGTATGTGAAAGATTGACATTTTCTACTCCCTCTCCTCTGTGAAGCTGTCACCAATGGTTGCATGCACTCTCATGCTTTTTGTCTTTCCGATGTTTATCTTGTAGACAACCTTTATGAGTATTACGGTCATCGTTCTCTACCATGACAATTTGGCTGGAAAAGAAAATCGATGTCTTCAGCGAACCTGTTATCAATGTCCTCTCTTCAACCAGTTAAAAGTTATCGACTTTGCTAAAGTGTGACACGGTGCTACAAGTTTATTCAAAGTTTTGAGATATCAAGTGAAGAACAAGAAGTGAAATCGAAATATAAACAAAAAAAAAATTTCTTCGGGCTATCAACGAGATAAAATTTTGTTTGAGGCTATGAGCCGATGTTGGTAGAAATACTCTTACAGAATACAGTATCCACTTAAAGCAGCCTGACGCTTACCAAAATACTTCATTTTATTACTGTATTGTACAATAGAGCCTTAATCGTTAATACTTCATAATCGTCTCGGCGATGATCGAAGGAATGGTAATAACATGAATGCGACAAAGTGAACTCAGTGTCTTGCTGGATCTTGCTAGGTACTATGCGAATTTTTGCCCGTCTCTACGTAACTTTATCGCCTCTCCCAACTCATATATCGTCTTCAATATGTATGGAGAGTTGGCTCTGCCTTTTGAATTTGATTGTGTGTGTGTGTGTTTTCGATTATTCTGTAATAGCTACGCTATTTTTGATTTTTCTACCATATTTTCGATTATTCTGAAGCAATTAAGCTACTGATCACAGGCAAAATAGTGTGTATAATGATTTCTCAAGGCAACGAGGGAGGCTTTACAAGGTGGTTCGGTCTGCTAGAAGTAGCGGCTTAAGAAGCCTGTAATATCACCTTCCGTTCAGAGCTACTTTTCCTGTTTTGTAGCTCCGAGATGACAAGGGCTAAAATACTTTTGGCCCAAAAGTTAAACATGAAAAACAACAGCAACTTTTATAATCCAGTAAGACACTAAAGGCAAATCTGATTGCTACTACTAATGCTGGCGCCAGACGAGATATCATAAAATTACAGTTTTATCGATTGATAACGGACAATCGCTGGAAATCTTTTTTCTGTCCAAAAGTGGAAATTATTTAGTTTTAATGCTACAAACTACGATGTTCGATAATTACTTTAAAAATTGTAGAGGATATACAATGATTAGCAAATAAGCATTAGTGTTGAAATCAAATGAAATGTCTTTCTGCAGTGAGTATTCATTCAAACACTTCTAACGTTATAAAATGAACTTGATCAAGTGAAATATAGAAAATAAATAAATAAATAAAAGAATAAAGTGTTGCGTTTCTCTTTGAATGTGAACATAATTATATAAGTTATAGTTGCTTTTCTCTATAAAGTATACAGCATGTAGAGGCGCAATGGCCCAGTAGTTTAGGGCAGCGGGATCGTGGTCGTAGGATCGCGGTTTCGATTTCCACACTGGGCGTTGTGAGTGTTT
>NC_043010.1:41879459-41904459 GCF_006345805.1 Octopus sinensis
GCCATATACAAAAACAAAGGTGACAGAGCAGTCTGTGGAAATAGCCGAGACATCACCTTGCTTTCGGTTGCTGGTAAGGTCCTTGCTCGAGTCCTCCTGTCACGCCTTCTGAGGCATGTTGTCGATGTTTACTGCCTGAAACCCAATATGGTTTTCGAAACGCCTGCTCGACTGTTGACATGATCTTTGTCGCACGTCTTTGGGAGAATTGCCGTGAGGAAAACCACCCCCTAAAGGCCTTTATAGACTTAACCATGGCTTTTATAGACTTAACCAAAACCTTCGACACCATTGACCCTAATGTTTTCTGGGAAATCCTGACAAAATTTGGCTGCCCAGCAAATTTTCTTGCCATTCTGAAGGACTTCTACAACAGTTTGAAATTAAAACTGTATATTAATTTTGTTAGAATGTACAAGGTTCATTAATTTCAGTGGTGGTCGACAAGTCATACTGAAAAGAACAAGTATGAGAATTAAAATAGTAAAAAAGGGAAATTACGGTTTCTCAGATCTTCTTTAAACAGTCGCTTTCGCTTGTAATAGTATGTTTAGGGAAAGATGTATTTATAAATTTATTTATGCGAGCGGACCTGATTTTGATTCGTCGACGTTCTTCTTACGTGGTCAAGCTTGTCGTTCTGCTTGGTTGGTTTCCTTTCGGATACGGTTATAGGTCGTTCCGGTTGGTTGGTTGATATAAAGGGTCTTTTCATTGTATTCGTTGAAGTTCAGTTTTGATTGGTTTGGAATTATGTGACGTCAACAACTTGTGTTTCCATTTACTTACTATTTTAATTCTCACACTTGTTTTTTTTTCAGTATGACTTGTCGACCGCCACTGAAATTAACGAACATTGTACATTCTAACAAATTAATATACAGTTTTAATTTCAAACTTACACCTTCTGTTTTGAACATGATAATTTATCAACATTGAAACATTTTAATTTATTAGCATGGAAACATTTTACTTTGTCAACATTGAAACATTTTGATTTGTCAACATTGAAACTTATAACGATGTTTTTCTAATGTTACAATTTTACCACTGATAAAGAAAAATATTGTTGAAACTAGTTTGGTATATATGTAAATAAATGTATTTTAAACATTTACGAGCTTTTGAAATTTAGGTGCATTTTCAACAACACATTTCCTATATATATCTATATATATATATAATATTTTTCCTTCACCCATTCCCTTCCGGTCATTCAATATGTGATCGCGTGTGTATCGTTGGCGATTTTCTTTCTCCGTCTTCCCTTCCTTGGACCTTTCCTTTTTCTATGTTTCTGACAAAGAGCTCCGCTCGAAACGTTAAATCTTCCTTCTTTCTTTCCTTTCCTGAGCGTCTAATAACACTATACCTGTTCCACGTCCTCGTGTTGTTGTGTTTTCTCTTTGTTCATGTTTGGATTAATTATATATATATATATATATATATATATATATATATATATATATATATATATATATATAATATCGAACACACATGCACAAAGTATGTAATTTGCGATTTCATGTGTAGGCTGCGCTTATAGGCATAAGAGGATATATTCTCATCCATGCACTTGGTTTTAAAACACCCGGAAGTCACAGACAAGCGAGAAGTCCCATTCAGGAGCAACAAACATCAATATTTAGTAATTTTTTTGACTTGTCAATACCACGCACCTGGACTAGGCCCGATGCAAACTAAATTGCTGTCTATGACTAAATACAGAATGGTGTAGGAATTATCTGCTGATATGTCTCTACGGTTCATACCACAGAAAACATTCAAATATACACATATCCATAAGTGGTGTCAAAACCGGTTAGTTTATACTGGCATCGTGTAGTAATAATGAAATTAAACCTAAAATAATTTAATACCTACGTTTCACGTAGGAAATACATCCATTACGTAAACCTTCCTCGGTTGAAGCATTTTAAAAACTATCTGGTCTTCACTCTACTTAAACGGTTACTTTAACAACGATTTGGAGTAGTTTATTATAACTGACTCGAGTCGAACATTCACCACTCTTAGCTTAAGATGGAACACACACACACACACACACACACACACACACACACACACATTTGCGCGCATCTGTGGATTGTTCTTATGTAGTTTTGCACTAGTATGACTCTTGAATTTTGGGCTCTCTTGAATTTCGTCCCTCTTGAATTTTATTCACCCCCAGTGCAGTATGGATTTCTCAGTTTTTAATTACTCTCAGGCTGAACTGGGGACAGCTAAACCAAATCACAATCTGTTGATTGTTGGGCTATTTTAGAACTATTCTAGATATTAAATTCTTTTTATGAAATAAAATACTTTTCAAAACACTTACCCAGTATTTCTGGCCTTGTACCTATGTTAGAACTCATTAATGTGTTTTGTCCATATAAAATCGTTCTAATGCAATGCTGAGTGGTTTCTTCCTTAAATGATTGTAAACAAAGAGTAACCAATAATGATCAAAGCAGCTGGTGAGTCATTGTTTAGAGTATTTCACAGTCACAGAAACTAAATTTCGTATCATGTCCCCGTTTCATGTTAGTATCTCTTTGTCTATGCCAAATATTTTGTTATATTTCGAATTTCAGTTTTAAACAAAATTCTTGTCTCACCGCACCGATTAGAATGGTCATGAGATATTGCATATTCATTGTCTAAATAATATTTCCCCGCTTGATTCGAGTGGCAAACAGGAAAAGAATTGGAAAATTTCGTAGATCAGCTGAAAAATATTACTCTCAGTATTTGAAGTAAATTTTCCTTAAGAAGAGAGAGAGAGAGAGAGAGAGAGAGAGAGAGAGAGAGAGAGAGAGAGAGAGAGAGAGAGAGAGAGAGAGAGAGAGAAAACAGGCTGAAACAGTAAAAGAGGGAGAAGGACGATGCGAACAATATACATTTTCAAAATGGCTTATTTATGCATGAATCTTTAGTTAAAAAACCCAAATGTTTTTATAAAATAAAAATATGCAATTGGGCATCAAACTAGAAAACTTAAAGTATGAATATTTATTTAACGAAACAATGAAAAAGTCTAGCTAGTTATTCTATATTGTTTTTGAAGCAATTCAATTCATTACTACTTTTAAGAATTATTCAGTCGGCAATATTAATTGATATTAATACTGAATATCTCGACAAATATTCGATATTTATACACTTGGCCCATTTAGTCAACCAACTGAAATTGACAATTCAGCTGAATCATATTTCATACTCTACTGTGTGTAAAACGGCAAATCCATTATAAGTATATATTTGGTAAAATATATGCATATCGTATTCGTTTAAAGAGGAGTCTAATAATATATTCAAAATATTTTGTATGTAACTGATGTGCTGTTTATAAAAAGTACACCACCATACGATTAGTATTGAGAAATGTAAATGTATGCTCATGTCTCTCACCCTATCTCTCTCTCACACATACGCGCGCGCGCACACACACACCACACACACGCACGCACACACAAAAGATTCTGTCAACACGTATCCCTTACAACATTAATATCTTTTTCTAATTTTGGTACAAGGTTAGCCGTTTTGAGGGGAAAGGAAACGTCGATTACATTGACCCTAGTACTTGACTGGTACTTTATTTCATCGAGTCCGAAAGGATGAAGCATAAAGTCGACTTCGGCAGAATTTGAACTTAGTACATGAAGAATTTTAACTCAAAATTTGCGTGTAAGATGCCATTCCAGCCGTTCACTAATATTAAAATGCAGACCGTCCTTCAGAATATTTTTATCCGCCTGAAGAAATCCAGCTATCTTCTATCATAGATGAGCACTAATTTGATAAGAACGGCCTTTGTACGCGCTAGAACTATTAACTTACGACCCAGGCCTAAGATTCCTTGCATCTTCCCAATACAAACCTGATAAGAGATGCGTATATTTATACCTCCATTCCTGTACCGGTCCTACTTAGACAGTTTGTGTACTTGTAATATGATTTTCTTCGTTTCTATATCTTGTATTGCGACCGCCACTTGTCACCCGACATCTATTTCTGGTGGCACAATGACCACCATTATTTTCCCCATTTTCCGGCCAAGTAACTCAGTATGATGACTAGTTCGTAAGTCTTTAAGAGTCGGAAATCTTACCTTCACCATACTAAACCCTCCCCTTTGAACAACGTGGCTTTTGCTGCCCTAGACTGGTTTCAGACGTGTTACATTCATTTCTGAATTTAAGCTTGCGTTACTCGCTCGTGATCAGCGATTATACACTTGAATGTAACAGATTTTCAGGTGTCATTTGGATCTACACAAGCACATTTACAGAGAATTTAATAATTCTTTGCTTCATTTAGAACCCAGGGTGATAAAATCAACCGATCTTATGTTCGACATGCACTAGTGGAACATTTAGCAGTTGGCTTGCTTGTCGCGATGTTAGCGCTATTGACTGTATCGGTGTTAATTGCGGTGATGCTCGCGTTATTCTTTTCAATGGTATGAATCCTGCTACAAATATTCTCACGGGGTATGAAGAGGAAGCTGAGGAAATTTTTCATCGACACTGTTCCAGCAGCCATTCGTATCCTCCATTTGCGATACCATGCTTGCTAATCATTTTAAATAATAATGATGATGATGATGATGATGATGATGATGATGATGATGATGATAGTAATAATAATAATAGTGAAATATAATAATAATAATAATAATAATAATAATAATAATAATAATAATAATAATAAAGTAAATAATAACAAAATAAAATAATAAGATATAATAATGAAATCACAATAATAAAATAATAATAAAAGTAAATGCCTTGATACTGTACTAGACAGTGGCTCTCATGGCTTCTGATCTTAACTGATTGCAAGTGTTATCATGTCCATGTTTTGTCTTGTTATAAATGATGGTCTACAGCAAATATTCTGCTCAATACCACAGATTTACTTGTGAGTTGCATGACCGTAACCAGTTGAGCATGTCACATATAGTGGCTGACGATATGTGCATCTCTGATCACGAGAAGGAGTAGACATCATATCCATGTGCTGAGAGAAATTCTTTGGGGTTGAGTAATTCACCTCTGGAAATATGGGCGTTTCGGCCATCATCCTTAAATAACCTTTATTCAGGGTCTTTGTGTGGGACGGGTTTTGCAATCAGAAGTAAGTTCTAACTGGGCCCCACCTGCAATGTTATGCACTGTTTATCTTGATATAAGCTCACCATATCACGCACATATGGTTGTGATACATGTGCCTGATGTACCTTCATCAGACGGTTAGTCATGATGGCTATATTGGGTTTCGTATATTTGTACCCTAGTGTCACTTTGGTGGCATGCATTGCACTCTCACTCAATAATAATAATAATAATAATAAATAATAATAATAATAAAAGTAAATAATAACAAAATAAAATAATAAGATATAATAATGAAATCACAATAATAAAATAATAATAAAAGTAAATGCCTTGATACTGTACTAGACAGTGGCTCTCATGGCTTCTGATCTTAACTGATTGCAAGTGTTATCATGTCCATGTTTTGTCTTGTTATAAATGATGGTCTACAGCAAATATTCTGCTCAATACCACAGATTTACTTGTGAGTTGCATGACCGTAACCAGTTGAGCATGTCACATATAGTGGCTGACGATATGTGCATCTCTGATCACGAGAAGGAGTAGACATCATATCCATGTGCTGAGAGAAATTCTTTGGGGTTTGAGTAATTCACCTCTGGAAATATGGGCGTTTCGGCCATCATCCTTAAATAACCTTTATTCAGGGTCTTTTGTGTGGGACGGGTTTTGCAATCAGAAGTAAGTTCTAACTGGGCCCCACCTGCAATGTTATGCACTGTTTATCTTGATATAAGCTCACCATATCACGCACATATGGTTGTGATACATGTGCCTGATGTACCTTCATCAGACGGTTAGTCATGATGGCTATATTGGGTTTCGTATATTTGTACCCTAGTGTCACTTTGGTGGCATGCATTGCACTCTCACTCAATAATAATAATAATAATAATAATAATAATAATAATAATAATAATAATAATAATAATAATGATAATGATGATGATGAAGAGAGATGGTTCCGGGCTTAATAACAACATGGACGTAAATTAAGAAGCTCTCTACACAAAACAAACTCAATCCAATAACATCGGATCGATGGGAAACTTCGCAATACAGCTGTGGGGAAAGTTTTGTTAAAGTATAGGAACTAAAAAACCGGAAAGATTTTTGTCATATAAAGCGTAGTTTCTTTCTTAAATGCACGAGGAAGTCGAAACCATCACCAGGAAACTTGGAAAATCACCACTTAAAGAGTAAGTACCTAATTTGAATATTTACCTATACATGGAACTGTCCACGCATCCATGTACACATATTTATAGGCAACAGAAATAACGTCTACACGACTCACACGTACACACCCAGAAAATAAAAGAAAAAACGCGTGTCACGAGCGATGTCGTACCAAACATAAACAATAACGAAGGAACTTCCCACAAACAAATATAAAAAGGAGCAAATTAGTCACTCAGTTTAAAACATAACCAAACAGTTATACTGGGAAAAAAAGCTACCAAGAAAAAAAATAAAGGCTATTTTCGATGTATCAGAATCGGAGACCCCCTTCGGGCACGAATGACCATGGGGTTGTCCCTAGAAAGTTACCCTCCCAGGGACAAGTCCGGGCAAGGTTGTTTGTGGAAGACCAGCAGTCGCCCATGCATACCAGCCTCCCTTCTCCACGCCACCGATGTCATCCAAGGGAAAGGCAAAGGCCGATGCAGCTTGGTACCAGTGACGTCGCAACTCATTTCTACAGCTGAGTTAACTGGAGCAATGTGAAATAGAGTGTCTTGCTCAAGAACACAACACGCAGCCCTCTCCGGGATTCGAACTCACAACCTCACGGTCGTAAGCTCGACGCTCTAATCACTGATATGATAAATATATCCATTCGAAGAACAAGGAAACGGTGTCAGGTTAAAAAGCCAACTCTGAACAAATATTGTCTCCTATTGTCACTGTCAATTTTCCAGTTTGCACTGCCAGAACAATCCAGGCTAATCGAGCAGACATGATTATTAAAGACAAGGAAGAAAAGACTTGTAAACTAATAGACGTAAGTGTTCCCACTGATGAAAATATATCTGTAAGGGAACTTGACAAACTAAGTAAATACAAGGACCTGGAAATTGAAATTCAAAAGATGTGGCATCTTAAAACGAGAACTATTCTTGTTGCTGTAGGTATGGTAAAAAAGATATGTGAGAAACATGTAGATAAGATCCGAGTAAAATCATATCTCAGAGAAATCCAAAAGATTGTGATGAAAAGTATTGCTCATATCCTTAGAAAAACCCTATCCATTTAAATGTCTGTGTTGTATTATATAAAGATATTTCATGACATCTCCTCCCCAAGCTTTCAGTCGTACTGTAGGATCTCTTATCCTTCACTCGCCCCAAGACGCTGGGTGTGTCTCGGCAAGTGACTGTAACAAACATGCAGATTAAAAGTAAAATAATAATAATAATAATAACAACAACAACAACAACAACAACAACAACAACAACAACAACAACAATAATAATAATAATAATAATAATAATAATAGTAATAGTAATAATAAACGAGAAAACAACCATACTATGGGATATGCCAATACACACAGATAGAGAAATTGAGGCCAATAGACCAGATATAGTTGTCGGAGATCATGAAGAAATAAAATGCTTTCTTATTGATGTATCAATACCAGCAGATGACAATGTTTCTCTAAAAGAAATGGAGAAACTTTCAAAATACAAAGACCTGGAAATAGAGGTAATTCGAATGTGGAATCTAAAACTAGAAACAATTCCTATCATAGTGGGCGCATTAGGTATTATAAAAATATTCAGACAAATACATAACAAAAACACCAGGACTTAGAAATATATATAACATACAGAAAATTGCACTACTGGACACTGCGCACATCCTACGCAAAACACTTTCAATACAGTAACCATCAGAGCATCACAACAAACCACAGCACATACCCGAGGCACACAAAGCTGCACTCGGTAGTGAAGTGAAAGCACGATATAAAAATAAAACTACTGAATAATAATAGTAATAATAATAGAACTAGAAAAGAAAGACCAGGCGGTAGGAAAGACAAGCAACAACATAAGGAATACAGCTCAAACCAAAGTATCTAAAGGAAAAAATAATAAGAGGGCTACCAATAAGGAAAGGACAATGGGCACCAACGACTCAAGTGATTTAATTATGGAAGATCAAAAGATTTTAGATGAGTTTCAGGAAGTAATGAGTAAAGAAGTAAGAAACAGATTGCCTGCATTAAAAGGCACCAACAGAAGGAAGCTTTTAGAAATGACTAGGGAAGTAGACTCTGTCATCAGTAGGTTAGATACTAAAAATATGGGAGACACTAACTTACTGCAGGAGGGGTAGAAGTCGCCAGAAGGTTAGATATCTCACAGGGAAAGATTAAAAAAGAGCAAATGTATAAAAGGGGACTACAAAATAAAGTGAAAACTTTAAGACTAGATATCAGTACAATAGAAGCTTGGGAACTGAAGAAATTGGGAAACACAAGATGCAAATCTTCCCTCGAGTAAAGATACTTAATTAAAAAGAAAGGATTTGGGACAGTAATAGAAGACCTGAAATAGCGTGTCGTAGTAGTAGCAGGCAAGCTCTCCAGATATCAGAAAAGAATAGATGAGTATCAACAGATTAGATTATTTAAGACAAGCCAGAGGAGATTTTATAACCAAATAAATAGTGGAGAACTAAGTACTTAAGATGAGAAGCCTAATGTAGAAGAAGCTAGAAGGTTCTGGAATAATATTTGGGATAAGTCAGTCAATGATGGAGATGCAGTATGGTTAAAGAAAGTGAAGGAAGAAGTATTGAGTGAGAAGCAGCCAAATCTAAGTTTAACTAGAGCATTAATGAGTAAAGTATTAGGGAAAATGGAAGGGACCAGGACCAGATTTAGTTTAAGGGTACTGGCTAAAGAAATTTAGTAGTTTACATGGGAGGCTGAGGGAACAACTTCAAGAGTGCCTTAATGGAGGAATTATACCAGATTTGATGACTAGAGAGAGGATAATATTCATCATGAAAGATAAGAGCAAGGGTAATACAGCTAGCAACTATAGACCAATCACTTGCTTACCAGTAGTGTGTAATCTGTTAAATGGTATGCTTTCAGAAAGCATTTACGAGAACCTTGGCAATCAGAAATTACAGGGAGGACAGAAAAGTTGCAGGAAGAAGGCTACAGGAAAGCATGTTCTATTTCACATAGACAAAGCAGTTCTAAATTAAGTAAAAGCTAGAAAGAAAAATTTAACAATAGCATGGATAGATTATAGGAAAGATCTGACATGATCCACACTCATGGATAAATGGATGTTTGAGTATATTCAGTATAGAATGACGACATAAGAGAATTAATTAGCTTTAGCATGAAGAAATAGAAAGTAAATTTCTACTCGGGTGATACACTGTTAGGGAAGTTAATATAAAAACAGGCATTTTTCCAGAGGGACTCGTTGTTCCCTTTAATATATAAATATTTCTCGTATGTTTGATCACCCTCAGTTTAGTATCAGGGACCTCAGAGGCAGGTTATTAGTTCAGAAATAGAAAAGGAAAAATTAACCATTTGTTCTACATGGATGATCTGAAGCTTTTTAGTAAGAACGAAAAAGAGATAGATTCTTTAATATAGTCTGTAAGACTCTTCAGCAAAGATATAGACATGGAATTTTGGTATAGATAAGTGTTCATCCCCAGACTGCTTGTAAACAAAGCCAGAGGCAGAGAAGAAGGTAGAATAAGGAGGCAGACCGAACGGTAATTGAATACTGGATCAGGAGTGAATCCAGCAGAGGGGATTCCAACAAGGAATGAAAGCAAAATGGAATGAGATAGGACTCTTCGAAACAAGTAAGCAACGGTTTGCCGACCAGGCAAGAGCAATAAGAACAAAAGGTTGGTTAACAGACATAGAAATAGAAGAGACAAAAAGAAAAGTAGGAGATAGAAATAATACTTCACCAACAGATAACGTGCCCAGTCAAAATAGAAAAATGAAAGGCGGTAGTGAAGAAGTAGAGCAAAGTGTAAATGTAAATGCATTCTCAGCAAATGAAGCAGAAGTAATAGGAAGAGCTATATCGGAAGAATACGATGATGACCAACGAGACATAGTGTGGACGCTGCGCAGATATATTCGAAAAGACCAGGATAAAGACCCACAAAACCTGAGGTACATTGACCGACGCAAACTCAAGGCTGAAACCGAACAGATTCTGTTCTTCGGCTATTCCAGACGAGAAATATAACTGAAACTAACAATATTATTTGGGCTGCAGCTATGGTTGCTGCAGATAGAGCTGGATACAAATGAAAAGAACAAACAGAAGGTAAAGAACCATACTGGTGTAGACGAATTTGTAAGAAACAAACAAAATTAAAAAGATGTTTAGAAAAGTTGATAGATTGAATAGAGGGGGATTGCAGAACAAAAGCATAAGAATAATGCTGGAAAGATCATATAGAATAAAAGATAAAGGTTATGATGTGATACTAGAAGAAGATCTGAAACAAAGTAATAGCAATCAAAGCAAAACTGGAAAGACATGACAATAAAAAAAGTTCAGGCAAAATAGATTGTTTGAAACAAATCAGAAGAAACTCTTTCAGGAACTAGATGGACAGATTCACGTAACAATGATACCTGATGCAGAGGAAAGCAAAGCATTCTGGAGAGGGATCTAGGACCAATGTGAAAAGTATAATGATGAAGCAGAGTGGTGCAGGAAATCCAAAACGTGCTGCTATGGTGATGAAACGAAGAAAGCTTACTAGGACAGAAGGCATATAGTTGCCCAGTGGTGAAATGATGGAGGCAATTCGACCTCAGTCCAGCTATAAATACCTGGGAATACTTGAGGCAGATGGAATCAAATACCACGACATGAAAGAAATTACAAAAAGAGAGTACCTGCGGCGAGTGAGAAAAATATTGGCTTCAAAGCTGAACATCTGAAACAATTTCGGCAATAAACTCGCGCTCAGTCGCAGTAGTCCGATATGGAAGTGAACAGAAGAGGAGCTAAAGAAGATGGACAGGAAGTCAAGAAAGCTCCTAACGATGCTTGGAGCCCATAAATCGCGCACAGATACTGATCGTCGATACATGAAGAGAGCAAATGGAGGAAGGGGACAGGTAAGTGTGGAAGACTGCGTGCGTATCGAACTCGAGAGCTTAATGAGATACCTTGCCCAAAGTAAGGAAACCTTGCTACTGACAGTTAGGAACGAGGAAGTATTGGAGGCAAAGAAAAAAGGGAAAACAAAGGACTTGGTACAAAAAGGACTTGTAGAAGAATTACGCAAGAAGAGACTACACAATCATTTCCATGTAGCCACAACAGAAGTTGCTGGAAAAAATAAGTGAGATTGGCTAATGACAGGAACCCTAAAAAAAGGTATCGAGAGCGCTATACTGACAGCGCAGGACAAAGCTCTGGCCACCAACTGGAGGGTCAACGTGAGGAATGAGCAAGTGTCTCCGCTGTGCCGCATCTGCAGTAGAGTGGATGAAACCATTGCCTATATCACGAACGACTGCCCTAGACTTGCCCCAAACCACTACATGTTGTGGCAGCAAGACCAGGTAGCGAAAGTGTTACATTGGGAACTGCGAAAAGTGGGGGCTAGAGAGAGGCATGACGTGGCAGGAGCACAAACTGCAGAGAATGGCAGAGATGGAGACTAGCAAAATCCTCTGGGATTTCCCACTACAAAAAGATCAGATGCTAGCGCATAACATACCAGACTTAGTAGTGGTGGACAAGGTGTACCACATATGCTATAATTGTTGACGTTGCATGCCCCTTTAATCCACGAACAGTCAAGAGGAAGGCGAAAAGATAGATACAAGCCTCTTAAGTACGAAGTAGCCTGGCTATGGGAAATGAAAGTGAAGATAGTGCCAATTATTGTTAGCTCCTTCGGAGCAATATCAGAAGGCATCAAAAGGAATATAAAGAAATTGGAATAGAGTGCCCAGTAGAACTGTTACAAAAGGTGTGCCTCCTTGGCACGGCCAGAATAATCAGGAATGTATAAGATAGCTGAAAAAAAAATGGATAGCATGCTACCATAGGCTGCAGATAGCAAGCTCGCTACGGATGCAAGATTCCAGGAGCTTTAACAAAACCTGTGATAAAGAGAAAATAATAATGATGATTTTTTATTATTTGATGAAATCTCTCAGCTTATTTTGCTGAGAAAGCTGGAAAGTGTCAGCTGTCCACAGCCAGTAGACTTACGTAGCACTTGTTTACTGGTTAAGCTTCAAGAAACTCAAGAACTCTTGCAGTTCCAAGTAATAATGAAATTTGTAGGTATTCTATCTTTACATTTGTACCAATCTTCTTGAACCATGTTAGTAGATAAGGGCTGATACTTCTAAGAGTGCCAATTTTAACTGATATCACGTCCACTCTCTTCATTGCCCACAACCTGCGTATTTCATACTTGAAATCATTATAGCTGTTCAGTTATTATTATTATTTATGGCTTCCTTTCATTATAACTTTATTTCAACTCCCTTAGTACCGGGCATCCTCCGGAGGCTAAAAGTAGCAAAAGCACTTTTGTTTTGTTATTTATGCTAAAAAATTTACCACATTTATTCCATTTTAGATGGAGAGTGCTTTCCGTAGTATATGGGCTGTACCCATCAAGGTTATTTTTTGTAGTTCACGGAGATTAGGGTTACCAGGGAGTTGCTTAATATACTTCTCAGGTCCCTTCTTTATCTTTTCGAACTCAACAGTCACTATTGGTATTATCGTAGTACTAAGCTTCCACATTTTTGTGATTTCAATTTGCAGATCTTTATAGTAAGAAAGCTTTTCATATTCTTTGTTGAGACATTTTAATCTTGTGGGACTGACATACCTATTACCAGACAAATTCCTCTGTTTAGTCCTTGATCACAATGTCTGGTCGATTGGAGTCAATTTTTCTCTCTGTTTGTATTGAGAATTTAGAAAAGATGATGACGCCCTCGCCTCTGGATGGAACCTGTACCACTTACCATGGGATTTAATTTTGTAGTATTTACAAACATTCCAGTGGATGTACTGCCCTAGTCTGTCATGTCTTATGAGGTACTCTTTTTCAGCGAGGCCTGAGCAGTCAGAAACAACATGATCAATTGTCTCTGCGAATTTTCCGCAAATTCTGCACGGGGGGGGGGGGTCAGATCCATCGTTAAGGACGTTTGCATGGTAGTTTCTAGTAGGTAAGCTCTGATCGTGCGCTGCAGTAACAACACCTGTTTCCCCTTTCAGACATGTCCTTTGTAGCCATTGGTGTGTTAGATTTTGATCAATATCTGGCTTGGACAGGCGATTAGGTTATTTTCCATTCAGGAGTTTGCCTTTCCAGTTGTCTTCGATATTATTCATACAAGCCTTCTTTGCTTTTTTTATGATGTTTTTTTTGCATCAGTGATGAGGTTATCTCGAATTGGATCTCGTTAGTCTTTCTGATTGTTAATTTCTAAATCAAGGGAAGCAATGGTAGGTCTGTCAGTATTTGGGTGTCTTTGGTCATTCTTATTGTTAACTTTTAAAATTTCTTACTAAGCTTCATGACTAAAGCTTGCTTGGAATCTTCATGCTTCAGTGCAGTTCGTAAGAACGTATCACGGTATTTCGTCTGTCTTTACGTTCTGAGTTCAAATTCCACCGAGGTCGACTTGCCTTTCATCCTTTTGCCGTCGATAAATTAAGTACCAGTTGCGTACTGGGGTCAATTTAATCGACTGGCTCCTCTCCGAAAATTTCGGGCCTTGTGCCTAAAGTAGAAAAGATTATTACGGCAGCGAGCTGGCAGGATCGCTAGTGCGCAGAACAAAATGTTTAGCGGCATTTCGCCCGTCTTTACACTTTGGGTTCAAATTCCGCTACTTTGCCTTCTAGGCATGAAAATCTAATTAGTTCTAGTGCATGGTATTATAAGTAGCAGGTATTTTATTTTGATGACTGGTGATAGCAAGTCGCCTCAAATCTCAAGAATCTTTCTTAGGATCCTTGCAGAATATAGGACGGTACTTTTCTGCTTGTCGACAATGCGAGTTTCAGTTCCAATCTTTCAATCATTTAACTAGCAATTTGGGTGCTGTGCCAAGCGCACTTGTTACTACAGGTATAATTTTTGACTTGATCTTCCACAGCTCACCTCAGCTCTCCGGCTCGATCCTGATATTTCTCCATCTTTTCAATTTCTTTGTTATCAACTCAGTTATCACAGAAAATTGCAAAATTTATGACGTTACACTACTTGTTTATATTGTTCTCTACAATCATTTCTGGTCTTCTTGCTTCAATAATATGGTTAGTCTTTATGGATAAGTACCGCAAGATCTTGTAGCTTTCATTTTCTATCACAGCTGGCTCTTGCTATACAACTTTTCTGTTATTTTGAACCTAACACCACAATGTACTCTTTTGCCTACACAGTCATCTCTGCGCTTATACTCCTTTTGTCCTAGAGTAATGCACTCACTCAAACGGTGAGTGATACCTTTGTCTCCTTTTCTGCAGATTCTACATTTACTGTCTGAATACTTTTTGTCGATCTTTTCCTTTATCAGATTTGTTCTAAGGATTTGTTCCTGAGCATCCATAATTAGCGTTTTGTCTCTCGTTTCAATTTCCCAAACGTTGACCAGCGATCTTTTGCTTCCAACATTCTTGATTAGTTGCATGAATTTGTCATGTGATTCCATTTCTTTCCCTTTGCTTATTTTGTTGTTCTTCCTTTTCTCCTTGACTTCTGTTTCAGCTATTTTTTTAGGTATTTCTGGCTGCTAATAGTATTCATTATTTACTCTGCACAACATATTTTTTCTGATCCCGCATCGCAATATTAACAGTATCTTCTGCATTTAGCCATACATTTCCACTTTCTTTTCTTGGTAAATAGAATCGGTCAGTATTATTAGTGGAGTGCTTTGTGCATTTTGAGTAGCTTTCTAGTTCTATACAACTTCAGTAGCTCGGCATTTGTCCATTTCAGAGAAGAAGCAGTGTATCTTAATACTTGCATCGCACTTGTATGTATAACTTTAATCTTGTTCTTTATACTTTTGCTTTACTTTTACCTGTTTTAATCTTTTGACTGCGGCTATGCTGGGACAGAGTCTTGAAGAGTTGCAGTCGAACAAATGGACCTCAGGTCATATTTTTTAAGCCTGGTACTTATTCTATCGCTAGATTACGGGTACGTAAACATACCAACATCAATTGTCAAGCGGTGGTAGAGGGTAAACACCTACTCAAAGACACTCAGACATAATATATACAAATATATACAAATATATGGAGGACGGGCTTCTTTCAGTTCCCATCTACCAAATTCCCTCTCAAGGCTTTGGTCGTCCTGAGGCTATAGTAGAAGACACTTACCTAAGGTGCCACGCACTGGGACTGAACATGAAATCATGTGGTTGGGAAGCAAGCGTCATAACCACACAGCCACGCCTGCGGCTTAATTCTTTTTCGAGTATCTTCCTAATTCTCCTCTTCCACCCTTTGAGTGACTTTCTCTTTCATTCTCCTTCCATTATCCTATCGTCTTGCAACACTCGAACTGGCAGGATCAATAGCATGTCGGTCAACATTCTTAGCAGCATTTCGTCTGTATTTACGTTTTGGGATCAAATTCCACCGAAGTAAACTTTGTCTTTCATTCTTTTGGAGGTCGATAAAATAAGTACCAGTTGAGCATTAGGGTCGATGTAATCGACTTATCCCTAACACGTAACTTGCCGGCTTTGTGCCAAAAGTTGAAATTATCATTATCATCATCATCATCATCATTATTATTATTATTATTATTATTATTATTATTATTATTATTATTATTATTATCATCATAATCATTTTCATTGTCATCTTTCAATTCTGTTTCCATTTCTTGCTGGGTGTTTTCAAAATTATTATTATATTATAATTATTATTATTATTATCATCATTATTATTATTGTTATTATTATTATCATTATTATTATTATTGAGTGAGAGAGCAGTTCATGCCATCAAAGTGACACTGGGGTAAAATATACGAAGCCCAGTATACCCATCATGACTACCTGTCTGATAAGGGTACACCAGGCACATGCATCACAACCATATGTGCGCGACATGGTGATCTCATATCAAGATAAACAGCACATGACCTTGCAGGTGGGGCCCAGTTAGAATTTTCTTCAGGTTGAGTAGCCCATCCCGCTCAAAAGGTCCCTGAATAAGGGTTGTTTAAGGATGTTGAAAGAACCACCCATGTTTCCAGAGGTGAACTATTCAAACCCCAAAGAATCCCTCTCAACACATGGCTATGATGCTCCCCCACTACTTCTGCTCGTGATCAGAGATGCACATATCGTCAGCCACTAAGGGACATGCTCAACTGGATAAGGTCAAACAACTGACAAGCAAATCTGTGGTACTGAGCAGAATATTTGCTGTAGCCCATCTTTTATACCAAGACAAAACAATGTACATGATAACACTTCCAGTCGGTTAAGATCAGAAGCCACGAGAACCACTGCCTGGTACTGCATCAGGGCATATATTATTATTATTATTATTATTATTATTATTATTATTATTATTATTATTATTATTATAATTACTACTACTACTACTACTACTACTACTACTACTACTACTACTACTACTACTACTACTACTACTACTATTATTATTATTATTATTGTTATTATTATTATTATTATTATTATATTATTATTATTATTATTATTATTATAGAAGCTTTTATTAGAAATGTTTATTATTATCATTATCATTACTATCAGCAATAAAAAGAAATAGATCATTACGAATAACAATAGGGGGTAAAAAAAAACGGCATTGTAAAATATTCCGAGTGAAGTCTGCATTTCCATTATTGACAATTGCAGCATAAACCAAACACCAAATAGTTGAGGACTAATTTCTAATCTTTCATTACACATATTCCAGTGCTGCAAGGCATCCTCTAAAATGTTGCCATAATATTTCTTTCTAACCAACACGATTTTACCCTGTTTCATTCCATGCCCAAATGTTATCAAATAAAAGTGTGTATTGATTATGAATGATATATCAAAATCAATAGTGCAGAAAACCAAAATAATAGAATAGGCAACCGAACAGTTAGACATAGGGAAACTACGTTCTTTTATATTCATTATTATGTAGACATTAATGTAGACACATACAAGCGCGTTGGCTCACACCGGCGCACTAATATGCTTGTACGTAAACATGCACAAATACACAGAGACATGTTCACTTACATATATGTATGAGCGTGGGACTATATATATATATATGTATATATATATATGTGTGTGTGTGTGTGTGTGTGTGTGTATGTATACGCACATATATACATGCGTATATTTACATATACATAGTCAAAAGGGGTACATTCATACAAAGAACCAGGCATGCATAAATGAGAACACACACATATATGAATATATATACACATATACACACATATCTATCCATCTTTCTATCTATCTATCTATCGATCTATCTATCTATTTACATCTCTCTCTTTCTCTCTCTCTCTATATATATGTGTGTGTTTGTGGGTGGGGGTGGGTGGGTGGGTAGGTGGGTGTGCATGTATCTATATATATGTATACATATGTATAAATATACATAAGCATATATTTACATATACATGGTCAAAATTAATACATTCACACAAAAAAGAACCAGGCATGCGTAGAGGAGAATACACACTCACTCACACACACACACATATATATGTATATGTGTGTGTATCTATATAAATATATATAAAATACATATGTATCTATGCATCCATGTATGGATGTGTGCATATATGTGTGTAAGTACGTAGACACGCATATATCTTCTACATGAATGGCAGTTTCTGTCTGTTACCAACTTGCTGCCTACACCAGTGAATCAATCTTGACAAAACTTTTCATACATGTTAAACTAACACCCAGTTCAAATATAAGCTAATTGGATTTCAATAAAAACCTATAATGGGCCCCCCTGGGGGCGGTATTTTTTGATAAAATGAGAAGGGTGCAAAGAATGTTAGTGTGAAGGAAATGTGGTGGCATAGTGAGTGTGGCTAATATCAGGGAAGAGGAGAACAATGTTGTGTAAGCGGCAAATATAGAGTAGCAGTGGGATGATAATGTTAATACAGCTGTCATTCACGGATATACTCGACGGCGCATACATACTTTCGTAAATACATAGATACATGCAAACACACAATACATACACATGCACATACACATAACTAACTTTTAAAACGCCGAGGAAGGGAAAGAAAGTTGAGCGCGAGAAATACGTAGCTTTAAGGAGAGAGAAGGTAGGTGGCTTTTCGTATAGCCAACAGTGGGGTTTTATTTCGTTTTTTTTTTCGTAGCAGTTAAATAGATCATTATTCAATTCATAACTCCAAGAGAAATGAGTTTTGTAATTACGGTTTATTCTATAACTACAGCTGGAAAGAAATTGTTTACCTGCTGAGATGTTTTCGTTCTGTTCCTCGATTGTGTTGTTGATGTTTTGTCCAGCCATGTTGTTTGTAGTAACTCTCAGTATGGAACATTCAAGTTTCAGTCGAAAATCACTACGATCGTGTATAAAAGGCTCCCTCGGTTAATTCATCTGAAGATTAACCAGTTATTTAGACAAGGCTGATAGTTGTGGCTCCAAACTTGGAGATAGTATTCATCGTATTTTCGATAAATTGTCTCCCATGCCTAATAGGCCACTTGTGTCTTCGATGTATGTATGTATGTATGTATGTATGTATGTATGTATGTATGTATGTATGTATGTGTGTGTGTGTGTGTGTGTGTATGTATGTATGTATGTATGTATGTATGTATGTATGTATGTATGTATGTATGTATAGGCAGACAGACAGATAGTCAGGCAGACAGATAGGCAGACAGACAGATAGTCATACAGACAAATAGATCGATAGCTAGATAGATAGATAAATAAATAGATAGATAGATAGATAGATAGATAGATAGATAGATAGATAGATAGATAGATAGATAGATAGATAGATAGATAGATAGATAGATAGATAGAATGAAAGGAAGTTGAAAATATATGTGGAATTCTTAAAAATTTATGGATAGGTTTCACAATTTCGTGCTTTTAAAAAACAGTGTGACATGGAAAAAGATGGAACAATGCCGCATTAGTTTTGACTCTCATTGGAATTTGAAAATTTGCTCCATTTTATAAAGAGATTATTGTTCAACTCACCTTCAGCTTTGGTACAATTGGTTAATTGAATCTGGTCAAGAGATCAGATATAAATTATATTTTGCACAAAATGTTAAACTCATGTTAATTTACTGAATGTGACATGTGACAAGATAGATAACAATTGTACGTTATGTGCACGTATTAGATGAACTGGCAGCATAGGTGACATTTGTGCTAAAAATCCAGTTTTTGCTCGTCCGGTGAATGTGACATGTGATAGTAAGAACGACGGATTACTTACGTGTACATTAGTGATATTAATTTAAATTTTAGCGGATGGAACCTTTAATGAAGTAACTCAGATAATTTGTCCCATTTTGGGAAACATACCAAATCTTTTAAGAAATGACTTGGTCCTATTAAGTTACCTCTCGGAAAATCTTAACAAAAACACAGTACTCTTATTGTGTCATTTGGTATAGTAAACCTCCATGCAACTACTCTACATAACTATGGGCTAGAAATAAAAGAATTCTGAGTTGAAAAGTTCTCTAATTTAATCCCAGACCAAAACCATTATATCTATTCTGCATAAGAATTTTCCAGCTTCAATGGCAGTATTTAATATAATCAAACATTTTGGACGGTGATGGGAACATGGGTTAGATGACTGCTTTATTTTGTGAACCTACGGTCTTGGGCTCATCTTGACACCGAATATTTGATATTATGCACATGTTCCACGCTCTTAAATGTAATGTTGAGTTGAGTCAAGCTCTTAGGAAATACACACACAAACATGTTTTGTATTATATGATTTTTTTCATACAAACGTTCATTAAATTAAATATTTACAATTCAGTATTTTCTACGTCCATGATTTCAAATATAAAAATATATTATTTCCCATTGATTCAGGTTTTGGACAAACATTTCTTCCTTGAACACTTTTTTTGCTTTGATTTCAGGCCTTAAAGGATAAGAAAAATATCTTAAAATTTATTTAAACTGTGTCTAAATTAATTTTTTTATTATTTTTAGGTAAGTAGAAACGCTTTTCCTTTTTAATTCATGGTGTACACTTCTAAAGCTGGTAAGTCTTTTCAATTACCTTAAAAAAATAGTTGTTTTGATATATAATTTTAAAGAACGGAACAACTTTTCATTGATAAAACTAGATAAATTTTGTTTTATTACAAAGATATTCCGACATTATTCTTACTATACAAGCACTTTCGTAAAGAAGATAAATACTGGCAGATATTTGTTGATTAATTCGCAATGCTGACTACAGTATATCACATTTGAAAGGTTCATGAAAGAGCTATTTCTCTGCTCTAACCTAATTTTATGTGTGAATATTTTAAGAAAGATTTAATATACAGAATACACATATACATACATACATACATACATACATACATACATACATACATACATACATGCATACATATATATATATATATATGTATACATACATATATATGTATATATATATATAATGTGTCTGTCTGTCTGAGTGTGAGTGTGTGTGTGAGTGTTTTTGTGTGTGTGTGTGTGTGTATTTCTGTGTGTATGTATATTATTATTCAGTTTTATTTCAAGATGAGCCGGTTTCTAGCCTAGATCCAAGACTCCTTCATTAGAATTTCAACAACATCAACAGGGTATTTTTCTATGTATGCATATGTGCAAATTTGTGTGTTTTGTTTTATACGTGTATTCTCATGCATATAGTCGCATGTCTAGATATGATCGTATATACTTAAATGATAAACCTCCGGAAAGTTTTACAAATTTTTACAGCTCCAGTGGTTTCTTGGATATATAGTATTCAAATATGCTTTCTCCTTTCTGGTTTTGAGAAGCGTAATTTCTCAAGATTGTTATTTAGGAAGTTTGTTACTTATCCCAGTGCCCCAATAATTACAGGTATAAACCTGAACTTGTAATCTGGATAGATTAGCTGTAGATTCCTCAATAGTTCACAGTGAAAAAGAAAATACTGTGAACTATGTAACTCAGTTTCCCTTCTCTTACGTATGTATGTATGTATGTATGTATGTATGTATGTATGTATGTATGTACGTATGTATGTATGTATGTATGTATGTATGTATGTATGTATGTATGTATGTATGTATGTATGTATATGTGCGGTGGTTGTCTACTCCTGATGCAGAGTCTGACCACCTCATGTACCAACACCTTAGATCGATCATGGCATCTGATGTGGCTTTTTAAACCAGACAATATATTGAAAAAACACTCACATAGATTGCATATCCGATTTGGACCACCAGGTGCTGCAGTTAAGTTCTGATCTTTGTGGATTTTAAAATGACTATTGGGGCCTCCATTAGATTTGCAGACCTTATGGAATACACGGTATTGAAAAATATGCAAGATATATCGGCAGAATAGGTGGTGGAGGTTCGCTTTTCATGGGTCTGCAAATGAGATTTGAGACCAGCAAAAGAAAGGCATGGTCTGTCACAAACTGTCACTGAGATTAACCTTCTCGATCGCAACTAACTTTTTTAATTCCTTCTTGAGTCTTGCATGTGTTATCCTGGCCTCTCCAAACGCTTTCACTCTAGTTCACACTTTTGATCTCCATCCAGCTATATCCGAAGCAAGGGTTTCTATGGCCTTTGGATCCATTCCAAATAACTTCATAGCTGTCCTTATATATATAAAATTTCGTTCCTGTCAAAATATATTCGTCGCTTTGAACCGGAGACCTGTTCGCTGACAATACTTCACTAAAGTAATGCAGCAAGAAGTTTTGTCAGTTAGCACGCACGTACACACACACACACACACACACACACACAAACGCACGCACATTCATTGCCTTTCACTTGTGTGTATGTGTATCTATGTGTGTGCGCGAGTGTGTATTGGTGTGTGTGTGTGTGTGTGTGTGTGTGTGTGTGAGTTTTGATATCGCTCATTCAACTTGATTGAGTATATTTTGGCTTAGTAATATAGAATGTTTGGAAACTGTGAATAAGGTGCATGTTTCGAGTAACTTGTCGGTAACTTTTTTCTTTTCGTCTTCTAATAGTAATTGCCCAACTTTCTAGGCTCTTGTCACAGCTACCCCACGTTCAAAATTTATACCGGTTTTCAAAAAAAAATTTCAGCCACTAAATATTGTTTCTACATTACGTATACATTAATACATTAATAGAATAAACTATCAGTTTTCTAAACAGAGAATGAAAACTTAAAAGAGAAAGTAAGAGACTTTGCAACTGAAAATGGAATATTCCCGATGAAAGCAATAAATATTTAAATCTGTGAAGAATTATACACAGTGAATGCAATGAATATTTAAATCTGCGAGAAATTGGAGTTAAAAAAATTCAATGAAGTTGAGAAATCGAAATTATGTTCTTAGAACATGAATTTCCAAACGGACAACCCTTTAATAGTTTCTTTCTTTTGGTACTTTTAGTGATTGTTACATACCTATTTAAATAAGCAGCTTTCTCCATCAGTCTGGAAGAATCAAAATGTGTCAAGAATGTGATTTTATGACGGTACCTTCCTGATGAAGGAGACATTGACCGCATGATTTGTAAGATTTTTTATCAATTTTTCTACCAGGTCATGAACTCTGGAAACGACCGTAGAAAGTAGACTTCTACTAGAAAGTAGACTTCTTCTAGAAAGTAGAAAGTATTATATATCTTATATACCATTTATATATTTAAAAAAGGAACACATCGATTTCTATGGATCTTTATATTTTAACTCTTAACCGCTCTTACTTTCAGAACAAAAAAAAAATCATCCGTTCCCTTTTTCTCACACTTCCTTCTATAGTACACAACGTGGGTTTTATTTACATGTATTTTTCTGTATATTTATATTTATATTTTATAAATATTAAAAAAAAATATTCCTATGTGTCGATATGTATTAATATATGTATGCGCATTTTAAGTCGAATTTATAACTGTATAAGTATGATTAACTAAATTGAATATATATCTTAATTCTTATATATATATATATATATATATATATATATATATATATATATATACATATTCGGCTCAAGATTGTAAGGTCGTGAGTACAATTCCACCCTGTGCATTGTGTCCTTCACCAAGACACTTTATTTTACATTGCTCCAGCTGGCAAAAGTGAGTACTACTTGTATTTCAAAGGGCCAGCTCTGTCACACATTGTGTCACGCTGAATCGCCCTGAGAACTACGATAAGTGTACACGTGTCTGTGGAGTGCACGTTAATTTCACGTAAATTTCGCGAGCAATCTCTTTCTAGTGTTTATAATGATTCTGATATCGGAATCGGTTACCAAAGGTCTATGCCTTTTAAGAGGAAGCATTTTGATGTTGTGAGATAGATATCGAACGAGGTGAACTTGCAGATTGCTTTATTACAACTACTATCTACCCATTTTTACTCATAACGAGTGAATTGAGGCTATAGAAAATTACATTTTCCCAAGACTACACGCAGTAGGAAGGAATTCGGGACCCCATGGTTGCAAATCGAAGTTCATAACCATTTGGCTATCATTCTCTAACGCATAAGCGAACGCGTACACAACAAAATATGCATATCATGTTTGTGAATGCGCGTATGTACTTTTCTCTTTCTCTCTTCTTCTTTCTAAACACACACACACACACACAAGTATGAAGCTGAGACTTTCTGCGTGAATCAAACTAATTTTTATCCAGAATATTATATATCCTATATATATATATAATATATATATATATATATATATGATATTAGGCTCCAAACGTACAGGGAAAAATTAGATTTAGGATTACATCAAATTTCATAGTAATAATATATAAAATATAAAATATGAATTAGAGATAAAACCACTACTTATATTATATTTATTATATTATTCTTAGATTATTATTATATTATATTATATTCACTTATTATATTATATTTATCATTCTTTTTATACTTTTTGGAAAACAAAATTTGTTTTTTAAATTTTAATTTTATATATATATATATATTATGTATTATATTAATTACGTTTATATTATTTGTTATTTATGTATTGGCTTATGGGTATGACTGTTTGAGTTACCTAATAGTGGTTTTATCTCTAATTCATATTATACATGTATCTATATAATAAAAATCCCGTTCTCTGTGCGTGTATATATATATGTGTGTGTGTGTGTATGTGTGTGGTGTGTGTGTGTGTGTGTGTGTGTGTGCGTGCGTGTGTGTGTGTAAAATATCAACTGATTTTCTTCAAACATACATCACTTATATTCCAGGGATAGTTTTAGATTCTTAAAATTTTTCACATAAGTAACGGGCAGAAATCACATATTTCTGGCTTACGTGGACAAGTAACTCTGCGAAGTAACTTTTAGATTGTTTCCCTAATATCCATTGCTCAAAAAACTTATCACAATCCCATCTAATATATTAAATAGAGATGTGTGTGCATTCGCTTTTCACTCGAAAATGGCTTCACCAATTGCTTCCATACTTTTGATGCGTGAATAATTTGACTTCGGACACACGTTAAGCACTTTAATTTTTTTTGTTAGAAATAGAAAGATATTGCTGTTTGTATTACATTCACATCTTTAAAAGTGTTTTAAAATATTTACTTCCAGTTTTCTAGCGTCAGTG
>NC_043010.1:41906959-41909459 GCF_006345805.1 Octopus sinensis
ATATATATATACATAATGAATTATAAAACGAATGGTTTACACCTGGTAGCTTACTGGTAATGCACAGCCACTTTCACAGTGATCGTTATGTATATGGCAAATGAAAGACGGAAGATAGCATATACGAGAATTTATTATTAATTACGACAGATGTTTCGACACATTTAGCATCGAATCCTCATGTGTGGGACACTGAACAACTGGTTCAGGAGCATGCGGCGGTGCAGATGTATCTCGTCGGGTGATAAATAAATAAAACTCGTTAAAATAATTGGTGTGCCACAGAAAGAAAAGCAGGCAAACAAAGAAAATATCTTCATTTATACAGATAAAAAATAAATCAAAAATAAAGTTACATATAGCAAAAAGAGAAACGAAGACGCAATCCAGCGAGAAAAGTATTTGCCCTTGTGGCAAAAATTTGAAATAAAAGTAATAATAATAATAATAATAATAATAATAATAATAATAAAAATAATAATAATAATAATTATTATTATTATTATTATATTATTATTATTATTAAAGCGGTGAGCACGTTAGCACGCCGGACGAAATGCTTAGCGGTATTTCGTCTGTCCTCATGTTCTGAGTTCAAATGCAATGTATTAATATATTTAATTTATGTAAATGTGTATATGCAATAAATTGTTATACATTCGGAAATATTTATAGCTTTTAAGTGTTTTAGTATTCTAAAATTCTGTTACTATGATAGGAGTAATTTTTGAATGCCCATGATATTATTGAAGACTAGAGAATAAAATCTTCATTTGAGTTAAGATGCAACACTGAAGAAGTTTTATCGATATTTTAAGGGTTTGCGGGCGACAGAACTTCCATATTAAAAGACGTATTGATTGACTTTGAATAAGGGTTGATAACGAGTTATCAGCATTTTTGTTCAGGATTTTAAAAGTATTTGTATTCGTGTGTATGTGTGTGCCTTTGTATGTACGTGTGGTGTATTGATAAAATGTTTTCAAGGAATGAGTGGTTAAACCTATTCAAGAAATTAAGGTCGAGATGGGGTGACTGACCGTAGCACAATAAAACAAAACTCTGGCAATACAGTTTTCTTCAAATGGAGAATTGTTGATGCACTAAAAATTGGATGTGTTTTACTTGAGAAGCTAGAAATTTTAGTTTTAATATTTTTGGATATGTTTATGCTTAATGATTTTTGATTACCGAGCTTGTGATATTTGTGGTTTAGTGGGAAATACTGCAGTAATTTTGTTTTTAATTTTGTCTGCAGATATTAAAACTTTATAAGTTGAACGACAGATTATACCGGATTATACCAATGTTCACTTAGAATTCGTTTATGTTCGATAGTTATTAAAACTATATTCTTTTGGTTATGGTTTACTGTTTTTGTGTTGCCGTGCTACTGAGTAATTCGTTATAATGCTTAAATGGGTCCAATGGAAAATATAGTATAAGGCATTTAAGATACATTTATATCTACATTTTTAATAACACTATTGGGCTGTCTGCATATTTCGAAAATATATTGAAGCATTTTATTTGATTTTTATAAGGTGCATATTGAGAGCTGTCTTGTTTTATAATGACATCACAAATATAGTCGAATTTTTATGTGAGCGTCAGTTTTACTAGAGAAAATTACATTTTGAAAAGATTATGGAGTTTCTTAAGAGTAATCTATCAGTAGTTTTTAGATTGAAGCTACTTAATAATAGCAAACGGTTGTCTCGATATAAACCAGCGGAGATTATTGGATGTCTTTCAAGCAATGCAAGAATATAATCCTCGAGAAGTTTCCGTAGGAAGCATTTCGGTAAACTTTATTTTAAAAACAGTAGCTTTTTTCATTGGAATGCATATCTATTATTGCACTATTTGAAGGACAGTATATATTTATAACGTCCTCTTTAATACAAAAAAAGCTTATTTATTAATATAGACATTTTTTTTATATGGAAACAAGTTTGAAAGCTCAATATGAGAACTTTTCAAGATGACAAATTTTGTAGTTTCTCTCTAATTAGAGTTTTATAAAGAATGATAGAAACGGACATTTGTCATTTATAAATATGTTAGGGGTGGCAAAAAGGGAGCAGTTGATTTAATGGGGCGAATAGAAATTATTATAATAATAATGACTAAAGTGGGATTACTCTCGATGTATGACTAATGGGAAAAGAAATAATGAGATATGACCATATACGGGCTGAAGGGTGTGCGGAAATAGTGTGCATTGTGGAAAAGTAATATACATGCGATTAAAGAAATACTTTAACGGTTCAAGAAATTTTAAAACAAACCCCATAAATTTGAAAAATGTTAGAGAAATACTTTAACGGTTCAAGAAATTATAAAACAAAACCCATAAATTTGAAAAATGTTAGAGAAAAATGAGGAAAAGTGGCTCTATAAATTTACGGCTGGGCTCTTATTGCTCAATGTTTATAGATTTTAAATGATTTTCATTTTAGTTTAAAAATCGTAAAAATTCAGCTTCTGTAAAAAGATG
>NC_043010.1:41914459-41916959 GCF_006345805.1 Octopus sinensis
AAAATAGAAAATAATGAAATGACTTGTCATTTTACATACGCGCGTGCGCACACACACACAAACAACCGTAAAAATATAAATATTGTAAAAAAATATGCATTTTTGATTATCTTAACGTATAAGTTTGATGTAGCACTTATGATAGAGTTTCGTTGTAGGAATGTGTTACTAAAGCTAGGTACAAACTCTATATTTGTAAAGGCGGTGAGCTTGCAGAAACGTTAGCGCGCCGGGCGAAATGAGTAGCCGTATTTCGTCTGCCGTTATGTTCTGAGTTCAAATTCCGCCGAGGTCGACTTTGCCCTTCATCCTTTCGGGGTCGATTAAATAAGTACCAGTTACGCATTGGGGTCGATATAATAGACTTAATCCGTATGTCTGTCCTTGTTTGTCCTCTCTGTGTTTAGCCCCTTGTGGGTAGTAAAAAAAATAGGTACAAACTCTATATTTAGCACAAAATATGCCCAAAAAGATAGCTGCCATGGGTTACACTTCTGTGTACAACAAAGATGCTACATTTGAACTAAAGACCAAGATGATATTAAGTTTAGTATTTGTTCCTGTTCCACATGTTGATACGTACATTGACGCCCTCTCTGTATATATAGCTAAAGGACTTGCAGCACTGTTGAACTGGTTCGAAGATACCTATATTGGAATATCAAATCGACGTAGAACTAGTAGAAGACCTTCACTCTTCCACCGTGAAATGTAGAATGTTTACGAGAGGACGTTGCACGAGGAAGACCGGATAAATAACCATGCTGAAGCAGCAAATAGAAAACTCCAAACAGAGCTAGGAATGGAGCACCCCACATTATGGAGATTTATAAATGTGGTGATGGAAGCACTCCGTCGGTTACGACGACGCGGGTTCCGGTTGATCCGATCAACGGAACAGCCTGCTCGTGAAATTAACGTGTAAGTGGCTGAGCACTCCACAGACACGTGTACCCTTAACGTAGTTCTCGGGGATATTCAGCGTGACACAGAGAGTGACAAGGCCGGCCCTTTGAAATACAGGTACAACAGAAGAAAGAGTGAGAGAAAGTTGTGGTGAAAGAGTACAGCAGGGATCACCACCATCCCTGCCGGAGCCTCGTGGAGCTTTAGGTGTTTTCGCTCAATAAACACTCACAACGCCCGGTCTGGGAATCGAAACCGCGATCCCACGACCGCGAGTCCGCTGCCCTAACCACTGGGCCATTGCGCCTCCTATAAATGTGCTACATAAGGCGCAAAAAAAACTGAGATACATTTTTTGAGCCACTGATTGGAGGTCTTCCACACTCCCCCTAAACTGAATAAGTATATGAAGGTAGATGATAGAATTCTGCATACTGTTTCATCATTTTCAGAACGATCTCCCACAGAATATTTCAAGAGAATTGCATACACCCTTTAGTAAATTTCTCATCTAAATGTTACTGTCGTATTAAAACTGTATAGCTTCTCAATTACTTTTATTCGAATTTTAAAATTTATGTCATGTATTAAATTAACCTTTTATAAATACCTGATACTATTATAAAACGAATAAGGTTATAAAACGAATGAATTATTTATTAATAAATTTTCCTGGTGTTGAGTTGTCTTGGCTATTTGTCTCGGTGATGAGTTGTCTTGGTGCTGAGTTGTCTTGGCGTTGAGTTGTTCTGGCGTTGAGTTGTTCTGGCGTTGTGTCGGCGGTGAGTCAGTGGTGTTAAGTTGGCGGTGTTGTCCTGCACCCTATTTTATTGAACCCAAAAGGATTAAAAGCTATGATGAGTTCGATCAAATTTTATCGTAGAAATAAATATATATGTCGGGATACCCAAAAGTAACCGGAAGCGTTCTGTGGGAAAACCCGTTGTAGTTCAGGCTTCTGCCTCTAGAAGTCACTTGATGCGGTCCCCAGGCGTCATCGCGTTAAGTTGTGCTGCCACGCGGTGCGTCTTTGTTTTGCAATGCTTCTCCCCTGTTCGTTGATGTTTGCGATGGCTGAAACGCAGGAACGGCGTGTTTCCGTGAATTTCTGTTTTCTGCTGGAAAAAAAACGGCAGCCGAAACAGCTGTCATTCTTCAAACAGCTTACAAGCATGTTGCCATGAACAAAACACAACAAAAGGTACACGAAGAAAGCACAAGAGAATGAAAGCACGGTATCAGCACAAACGAAGTCTCCTTTGCATTCACATCCACGTACTCATAGGTCACCAAGAGAACTACGTTTCACCAAACATTACTTTTCTTCTACGCACCTAACAAGCATAACAATATGGCAAGCAATCTTCAACTGTCTTTTCAAAAAGAATAACAGGGACACATCGGTAACAGCAACAGTAATTATAGGAAGCACCGTTTTCGACTTCGTCACAATGCCACAGTTCTGCACAAAATATATTTCATACAGAAAAATAAACTATATAAATTTTTTTATATATTTCATCGACACCAACAATTATATTTCAGTACAAAATTAAGAATGCGAATCTCTTTTATAGAATTAAACATTGACATT
>NC_043010.1:41921959-41929459 GCF_006345805.1 Octopus sinensis
GTTGTAAAAGCATTATCCTCACTTTATAAATTTTGACCCAGTGCATAAGGAAATCTATCTCATATTTCCACTATTTTAATACATTTTACAATACTCTGTCATGTTCAGCTATTTTGCTGACAACTTTCTAAAACATTAGTTATCATATAAGAATATAAAAAAATTGTTTTAATATGGAAATGGAAGCACTCCGTCGATTACGACGATGAGGGTTCCGGTTGATCCGACCAACGGAACAGCCTGCTCGTGAATTTAACGTGTAAGTGGCTGAGCACTCCACAGACACGTGTATCCTCGGGGATATTCAGCGTGACACAGAGAGTGACAAGGCTGGCCCTTTGAAATACAGGTACAACAGAAACAGGAAGAAAGAGTGAGAGAAAGTTGTGGTGAAAGAGTACAGCAGAGATCACCACCATCCCCTGCCGGAGCCTCGTGGAGCTTTAGGTGTTTTCGCTCAATAAACACTCACAACGCCCGGTCTGGGAATCGAAACCGCGATCCTACGACCGCGAGTCCGCTGCTCTAACCACTGGGCCATTGCGCCTCCACTTGTTTTAATATATTGGTATATTGAAGATTGTAGTTGAAATAGCATCTAATTATATCGATCGAACTTTGTTTATCCCTACAGTTTCAAATAAGCCTTTTATCGTCATGTTCTCCAGTACACCAAGAATAACCTAGGAATGTAAATTTATTTTTAGAACAGCTGTAGTGTAGTTTTTATTACTGTAGTAACGAAAGCTGTACACTCAAATGTGGACCACTCACAGTCTGATCTATAGCAGTAGTGCAGGTGATTATAACAGCAGCGTAAACATCACAATGACTATATGATCAACATCCCATTTTGATGTGTAAATGTCAAAAGAGTTGACCATCATGTTTCAAGATTATCGCCCGAACCGGCATTCATCAAAGGCTATTTGCTGTTTACAGGAAAATAGTCTGCAGGGAACCGTGAAATCCTGCCACTGTAAGCTAAAGAAAGTACACTTTATATAAAAGCAGATGCTCAACATAAAACACAAGGAAAGGATATATATTGGAGGCTTAAACTGGATAATCACGAAATAAGCTGTCACTCATAATTCGTTTCAAGTAAGGATTCTTTTTGTTTGAAGATAAACTTTTGACACGGATGTTCATAAATATTATATGAATTTTAATAAACCACTATATGAACTGTAAAGCTACATTAGTTGTTTTCGTTTTCTCTAAAGATGATAACATTGACCTTTCATGAAACCAATCTCGAAACGCCTACGAGGTCGCAGAACAAAACCTGATAGTTGAACTAAAAGTGAAAGACTACTTAAAAACTTAAACATAGATTTTTTTTACAGAAAACGCTAATTCTCACATGCTTCATGAATATTAATAAGGTCTCTCAGAAAAAGATACATAATTTTCTGCTATATCATTCCCAAACACAAGTGCAACAATTTCATAAGAACACAATCTCTTTGACTTGCTCCAGAAGAATATGAAATAAAAACATATACGCGTACGAATCTGAGATTTTCATCCAGTCGCTCGACTGGTTAGCACCCCAGTTGCTTTCGCATCGCATCCTATCGAAATAAAATAGAACGTATATTTTGGCAGCGTAATTCTTGATGTACAAAATATACGGCTCGAACAGCTTTAATTATAATTGTCGACCAAGGTTTACTTTGAGGTTAAAAACAACATCCTATATACACAAACATAGCAGAAACAACAGTAGCTTCAGTAGCGCTGGTGACTTCTTTAGGGTGCAACATCAAATATAATTACAGCGGAGCGGTAGTTGTCGTGTTAAGTTCGATCACACTGGCCTCAAATTTGAGTGGCCATTAACAAAACCTATAGGTGTAGACAAAAAAGAAAATTTAATTTGTCTAGCCTGTAACACTCTTTCAAATTAAACTTTCTCAATGTATTCTGCAGCGCTCATCACTATAGGTTGGGCCGAATTGTTTTTGTGTAACTAACTGTTATAGTGAGCAAAATTTATCAAGAAAAAGACATTGGAAAAACACCGACGTTTGGGGAATTTTGCTTTGTCACAAGCATTCAAATGCGTTTTGACTGTACATTAAACATATATTGCTGAACATTTTCTTTCACTCGTCTAAAATAATGGTAGTTATAAAATGACTCTTTCGACATCAAATTATTACTTTGTATAATTAATTTGTTAGTATGACATTATATGAATAGCTCAGATCAATCGTTATCGCCCGAAGTCTTTTTATTACAAACTGTTACACTACCTGCCATAATTCATTGAGCTAAATATGCTATTTCTTTCAAAAGTAATTGAAGAACCATTTATGAAGCCATAGAAATTTGTTCCACATTTACATTAAGAACTGACACATATCCAGTTGGTATTTGATATTATAGTGCCATGTGTTCACATCTGTTTCTCTGTTAGAGTGTATTAGTAAACAAATTACAGATATCATATCAGTCAACAAGTATCAATAATAGCAGAAACGTACAAGCTCACTTAAATGTCAAATGAATCAGTACCGCTTGTAAAATTTAATTAGCCAACATTCTCGTCTCTTATTTGTATGGCTCTGGTATCCCTGTGATATTTTATGCAAATAGTATTCTTACTAGCGAAAAATGTAGGAGAAATTATGCATCTGTAATTTATTTACTAATGAAAGATGATTTGTATAACTTCCATCTGTGACTGCTTTTGTAATGAAGCATGTTGAAAAGCACAAATTATATGAATTTATTGGCCAAGGCATGTTTTTGAGTTTTTGTGGGCAAAGAAATATAAAATTATAGCAGTTACGTTTTGTAACATGGAATTAGTGTAGCAAGTAAAATGGTGCCAACTTGGAATCCAAAATATTACCGCATTCACCAACCGCTATAACATTATAATAATTGAATTAGTATGAAACAAACAGTAGGACATATTTGATACGCATTATTTATTAATATAGTTTTGAAAATTCAGTTATATGCAATTTTTATTTATTATGCGCCTTATCTAATAAAAAACCATTAAATTTTATGTACGTTTAAAGCAAGGAGCTGATTATGCGAGAATGTTACATCATTGCAAAACTTAATAAATGTGAGTAGCAGTAAAAGTTTGCAGCATAATAGCAATGTTGTAAAGCAACAAAAGAAGGCATGTTTTTTTTATAAAGATCATTCATTTTTATCATTTTCTATGAAGTCAGTATCATCTACGGTATCCGAGGCAGGCTTATTATATATTTAACGGCATTGGGTGGATACTCTAAAATATCTTTTGAACGGACTCTAGTATCTAAGATCTGACTGCGTCCCTTTTTATCCCACGTGAGGGACGATACATTATGATATGGTTGTTTTTTCAAAACTCTTTCATATTGCAGCTTTTGTTGATTTTATTTGTGCCAGGCACATAAATAGCATTTGTATTTGATCCTCAGAGATTGTATCATCGAGTGGATCTCAGTTGGTGGGAGGGTTTACCTAGAGGATTTAGATGAAGGAAAGACCGTAGTGACTGTTATAAGTATGTGTACGAAACAGTGAGGCCAAATATAAACCCTTCCTTGACGAATTCACTGCAGCCATAATTGTAATTAAGGCTGAGCTATTTGTTCTAGAAGGAGGCGTCAATGCACATGTTGGCGCTGAGCACTGGACACAGAAAGGAATGACTGAAAGGAATGGTGACCATGAACTCAATGCGAATACCCTACTAGGATTCCAAACTGGAAATGGACTCTCTATTATGAACACATTCTTCCAATAGAGGGATAGCTGTAAGTATATCTGGTATAGGGATAACTAGTGACAGAGGTCAGTGACAGATTTGTGACTGACCTCCAATCGATTTGATTCTGTGTTGGGTGTTCGTGTTAAGAGGGGACGGAGCAACCAACTGATAGTCACCTAGTTGTCTGCAAACCTGAGACATAGTACAGCAGGGGAGCTCACGGAACTGGTAACAGGATAAGGTGAGATGAGAAAGGGAAGATATCGAAACAAAGTAGAAATTGTTTTGTTCAAAAGTTTATTCTTCTATACAAATCTGTTGACGAAAGCCATCGGTGCAAAAGAAATTCCTATTTAACCCGGGAGTTAGAAATGCTATTGGAGCAAAGAAGGGGGCTTACGAAGTTTGGATTGAAATCAAGTCTCCCCTTCTACGTAGGAGGTGCACTGAGGCACGAAAAGTTGTAGCAGAGACAATAACAATGCCAATGGTTAAATCATGGGAGGACTTTAGACTGAAGCTGAACTCTGACTTTAGATTGGTCAGTAACGTATTATGGTAGATCATTCGTCCCCTTTCTTAATAAGAAACCCCAGCTGACATTAAGAACTCGGCTAGAGTTATTTTATATAGGGAGAGGAGTATTCTTGGGAGGTAGGGAAAATATTTTGCTGATCTCCTAAATCCAATCACGATAAAAGGTTCCTCTAGGAGCGATGACTAGCTCAATAATACGTCAGTTCCAGCATTAGCTCCACAGAAGAGTAAAAAAACTAAACTCGTTATCTTTTATACGCTTTCAGTGCCTATCCTCAACAATGTTCATGAATGGTAAATAATGGACTAAACACGTACGATCGCGAATAGAATCAGCTGAAATGGAGTTCCTCGGAAGGATTTGTGGAGTAACTTCTCGACCGGGTGCTAAGCTGGAATATCAAGAAGTTCCTCCTGTTCGAGCTCTAGCACTACAGACATGTAATTAGAATGTCCCAAGAAAGGATCAGTGCCAACTGATAGAAGATCTAGGCATATACCAAGATGAGTGGATAATATCCATAGCCTCAGTTGATCAAGCTTGGGAAACCCTCCAGAAAGTCTAATGACGGTTGTTTCTGATAGGATCTTTTGGAAAAGTGCCTCAGGTCACTACTCTCTTTACCCTCTCAGAAACAGTGGCGGAGAAAATGAGTGGATGGATGGCTAGTACTATCCAGTATTGGACATAAGAAACAAAAAATAACTGATTTGTAAAGATACATTTTAATACGTTATAGATCACATCTTAGTTACATAACATTTTTATATGAAATTTTCGAATTCCTATGCAACAACAGGAATTACGGTCTCATTCTTCTAAAGTTGCTTGAATATCTCCATAGTAACATCATTAGTCACGCTTATTTCTCTCCAGAATTTGTTTTTTTTACAAATGATCAGTACTTATTGATGAAAGGTTACACGCCATGAAGTTTTTCACAGATAATTTTCCAATAAGAAACATTACCGATTCTCCGCGTAGATAAACTGCAGTAATTGTCTTCTTAAGAAACGCAACGAAATGCCATTAAATCTCTCTATTTTTTTTCCATTTCACATTTCTTCATGGGATATTATTTCCAGAAATCACTTTGTTAGATTGGTTTTCTCAATTTTTCTCAAAATCACTATCTCAACAATAGATATGCATCATCATATCTCTAGTTCTTCACATAAATGATTTAAAAAAAAGAAAGAAAACATATTCTTGTTCTCTTCGTGTGCTTTCTTTGATTTCTGCTAGACTATATTTCAGGACCGATAACCTAAGTAACACAAAATCTGATTTCCATGAAAGCAATTTCATAGAAAATACAAAACGTACAAAGAAAGAGTATTAGAAATTTTTTGACAACTTAATCCGGTTCAAATGTATTTCAACCTATTCAATATGTCTTCTTTCCTGATTGACGCTTTTTCTTATATGATTTAATTCCTGTAGTTTATTTTCTCTAATCAACATACGAATCACTTACGAAATATTTTTTCATAATAGAAACAAATGATCTTACAACCAAACTTAATATTACTCGTAACATTCATGAGTAGCAATACGATCCCGTTAAATAACTTAGATAGATAGGCCATTAAGAAATGGTTACAATTGTTACTCGTAGATTCTACAGTTCATTTCAAGGTACTAAATAGTTTTCTCTTATTGAGCAATAAACTAATATTCTTTACTCTTTTTTTACTCTTTTACTTGTTTCAGTCATTTGACTGCGGTCATGCTGGAGCACCGCCTTTAGTCAAGCAGATCGACCCCGGGACTTATTATTTGTAAGCCCAGTACTTATTCTATCGGTCTCTTTTGCCAAACCGCTAAGTGACAGGGACATAAACACACCAGCATCGGTCGTCAAGTAATGCTAGAGGGACAAACACAGACACACAAACATATACACACATACATACATACATATATATATATATAGATATATATATATATATATATATATATATATATATATATATATATATATATATATATATATATATATGCGACAGGCTTCTTTCAGTTTCCGTCTACCAAATCCACTCACAAGGCATTGGTCGGCCCGGGGCTATAGCAAAAGACACTTGCCCAAGATGCCACGCAGTGGGACTGAACCCAGAACCATGTGGTTCGTAAGCAAGCTACTTACCACACAGCCACTCCTGCGCCTTAATTACGTTTTCCCTTCACTTTTTCTTCCGTATAGTACTCTCGTTCTAATATTATACACGCGCGCACGAATAAACAAAAATGCACTCACGTTTATCATATTAAAAGTTAACAGTTAAAATTGAGTTTCACCTTTGGCTGAGCGGTTCCCGACTGGAGTAGAGAAAAGGATAGCAGTTTTATAAAGCTATCACTACGTTAGCTATATCAAGGTGGGTTGTGTTTTAAATGTCTGGAGTTTGATTTAAATATGTAAGATTTGTATTGGAATTTATTGTTGGCGTTAGGAAGGGCATCCAGCTGTAGAAACACTGCCAGATTAGACTGGAGCCTGGTGCAGCCTTCTGGCTTCCCAGATCCCGGTCGAACCGTCCAACCCATGCTAGCATGGAGAATGGACGTTAAACGATGATGATGATGATGATGTCTATATGGAGGGAGACACTTCTACTTTCTTCTGATTATATAGGAATATATGGGAAATAAACTTTATTTATTAAAGGGTAAGTTAAATTTTCTAACAAGCTCGAGCCCTATATCATACATTCTCTGAACACTTATGTAAACATAAATCTAAAATGTAACCAATGACATTACACTTCTCCATGAAAAACATATCCATACCCTAGTTTAACACAAAAACCTACAAGAGTAGAGAGCTGCACAAAAGGAGTTGACGTAAAACAAAAAAACTACCGTTATGAAAATATAACAAAGATACCAAAAAGAAAAAGAAAACATTACTCTGAATTTTGGATCTATCATCCGACATTATTTTCTAACACTTCGACTTGTGGAGGCACATGGCCTAGTGGTTAGAGCAGCGGACTCGTGATCGCGGGTTCGAATCTCAGACCGGACGATGTGTGTATTTATGAGCTAAACACCTAAGCTCCACGCGTCTCCGGCAGAAGGTAATGGCGAAACTTCTGTTGACTCTTTCACCACAACTTTCTCTCACTCTTTCCTCATGCATCTTTCAGCTCACCTGCGAAGGACCGGTGGTTAAGACCTGTGATATCATCGTTAGCTGAAATTATATCCTTAAGTGCAAGGCGGATTTTACCAATTA
>NC_043010.1:41934459-41961959 GCF_006345805.1 Octopus sinensis
CACACACACACACACACACACACATAAATATACATATATATATATATTATTTATATTATTATGCAATTGAACGCCACGCATCCATTACCAAGTAAGTTTATATATGCATATATATATATATATATATATGTGCGTGTGTGTGTGTGTGTGTGTGTGTGTGTGTGTGTGGTGTGTGTGTGTGTGTGTGTGTGTGAGTGTGTGTGTACAGTAATGGTAAGACAACAAAAGAATGAAAGAGACCTCGATATTATGTAAATAGAGGAATTTATTTGTAATATAATATGTGACAATTATTCGGTTGCCATGGTAATACTCCGAGTTTCGGATGTCGGGGCGGAGACCTGCACCAGCATCTCTTCAGTTATCGAGGCAATTAAAACATGCTATGAAAATGACCGTTAAACAAAGGGAAATTGCCCTGTCATCATTTTATACATATACATATACATACACACATATATATATATATATACATACAACACACACACACACACACACACACCACACACACACACACACACACATATATATATATATATAACATGCTTCTTTCAGTTTCCGTCTACCAAATCCACTCGCAGGGCTTTGGTTGGCTGGAAGCTATAGTAAAAGACACTTGCCCAGGTTACCACGCAGTGGAACCGAACCTGGAAGCATGTGGTTGGGAAGCATGCTTCTTACCAATCAGCCACGCCTGCGCCTATCTATCTATCTATCTATCTATCTATCTATCTATCTATCTATCTATCTATCTATCTATCTATCTATCTATCTATCTATCTATCTATCTATCTATCTATCTATCTATCTATCTATCTAACAATTCTGAAAGGCGTAATTAAAATTAAGAATACATATATTCTTTATTTTAATTACTCCTTTCGGAATTGTTAGATTTGTAGTCGGGATAAAATCCAATAATTAATCAATTCGAAATGATGATAAGAACCAAATTAATCGCTTCTAACCCAAATGCTACTGGCGTACTTTGTATGCGACGTATGTTGACAATTATATCAATTGCCCATAAGCTTTTTGATGAGCCATGAAACAAAGAATTCTTTTCTCAAACAGTAACTAGAATTTCAACTGGACAAAATTGTGGCATAGGAGAGGGCATCTATCAGTTTATATAAATATTTATATAATATAATAAATAGCTTTCTTAATGAGTTGACAGAAGAGTGATCCAAACATTGAATAAACCTTGATTTTCAGTCCAAAGAATTGCGATTGTAGTGTACAACGCTCTCCACAACCATTGCTACTGAGACCAACCTATACCATTCGAATACAGGATGGTACAGATTGGAATACCATCGCTCGGTACAATTGATTATTAATATACCACACAACTGGATAGGCAAGCCCACCCCACTCCAATGGATGGGTTGGTTTCAATAAATGCAAGATATCAGTTTTGGTGGGTGATGTACAGATGCAAATTTTCGACTTCTGTGCGTGGAGAAGCATCTGAAAAATATGCACGTGAATCTTTAAGTAACGTAACAAGGAATCTTTAACTGTTTTCTTATAAATATATGTAAACTGTAAACAATATGTTGAGTGTTCATATTTTTGTTTGCACACATAAACATACATGTATGTGTATATGTGTGCATGCATACATAGATACGTATGAATGCGTATGTACACACATAAATACACAAACGTACACACACGCCCCCACCACACACAGTAATTTCACAAGCTGAACTAGATTACTGTCTGTTGTCTTGGAAGACTAGCTGTTACTATTCAAACACGTATTAAAAGTCTTAATTTTGATAACAAATATTCCTTTCTTTTACATATTTTCATTTCTTTCTTTTCATTCTTTATTTTCAGTTTGTTTGCTATATACTCAAATAATCGTAAATACATTTTTCTTTTCTAGTTTCAGTATTAGGGGGCAAATTTTAAGGGTGGATTAGGGTGTTCATTTTTATTATAAATAATATTTATAATTGTTGCAATTACTTAACAGTAATGTCGCACATTTTTGATCAAAGATAACCCAGTTGTTACCATTGGGAGATTTTGCAAGTAGATTATTGAATGTCTTTCCGTTTTTGTTTTTAAATATAGTAACATGCAATTTGAGGGTGACACGGCTGTCATTTATAGCAGGTTAAGTGGTTATATAGCTCCTTACTAGCTCGCAGTGTTAGATTAATGATAAATTTTGTGGTAGATATCAATTTTGTGCTTTATTCTTTTATGTTTTTATGATATATTTTGAAATGAAAGCGATAGATTGTCAGAATCGATAGACTGCATTTCATTCTACCAGTATCGATAAAAGAGGTACTACTCAAGAACTGCGCTCGATGTAATTCCTACAAAATATGTAACTTTCCGCCCTTGTTGAAAATCAATACTAACAACAAACGCAGCGAACATATCATGAGCTGAATTCTCACAACTGTATTGATTCTAGATTTCAGTTAATTCACTTTATTTATGCAACTAGTCTCAAGAAATGAATATCCTCTGCATTGGGTATAAACAACTTATCCATGAGAAAACGCAACTTTCGCTGTATCTCTGTGATCCTTTGAGCATTTATGCATGTGCTCTATATGTCAGAATTTATTTGCATTGGGAACGAGTAATTGTGCCTATTTCTGTTTGTCTTCACGCAAAGTGTTAATAGACGCTTTTGATTCTAAACCTAAACTAAAATTTTCAAGCGCAGAAGATACGCCAGCTGTCTCTTTATCAGCGAGAGACGATACAGAGTTGCAATTATCTACTGCTGTGAATTTCTTTCACAACAATAAAGAATAAAATTAATTTCGAAAAGGTACCACAGAGAAGTGAAAGTAAGAAATATGTTTTAAGTAGAGTTTTAGTTAAAATATCTATGTCTGGCTCCGGTGCAGGGTTACGCACGTAGAAAAGACGTTTAATCGACCCTTAGTACTTATTTTATTGAAGTCAGAACCATGAACTCGGGTGGTTCGAGTTCCCACCGCCAATCTCCGACTTCGCCTGTCTCTGTGGCCCCTTTTATCCGTCCTTCTGCAACGGTGCTTGCGGTGGTTTGGCCATGCATGTAGGCGTCCGGTGGGTAAACTGAGCCGTGATGTCCTTCTCCCAACTCCACTTCCCAACTGGCGGAAACGCGCAGGTGGGCAGCTGAAGACCTGGGTTACCACGATCAAGGAGGACCTCTCCGTGATCACGGGACCGCAGGTGGTCGGCCTGCGCCGATGGAACCGTGACTGGCCCACTATCTCCAGGGAACTGGCGCAGGACTGTCGTGCGTGGGCTGCCATGGTTCGAGATGCCTCAAGGGTGGTAGAAGAAGCCTACTCAACCCGCCCAGGGTGAATGTCACCAAAATTACAAGTACAAGTACATGAAAGGGTGACTCCGGAAAGATTTGAACTCAGATGGCAATGGGGTATTACTAAGACAATTAATTCACTGTTGTGCCGATTCTGCCAATCCACTCTAATCACCGCTTTATATATTTAATTAAAATACCAATCATCTAAGTTGTTCGTAGACTCTGAATTTACAGAATTATACAGTGTTCATAATAAAACTTATTGTAGAATAGCCCTATGTTAAGTAAGACTCTTTTAATTATGCTGAATTGACACCGTTGGTCCAGAGGGTAGGTTCTTGTACAGAATATTTTATCAGAACTTAGTTCTTGATCAATTCGATTTTAAATTTCCAGCCTACTCCGACTGTTGATCCAAAATTAATATACAGACCTCAGTTCTACATTGATCTCAATAAAATAAAATATTTATTATCACAAACAGCACAGATTATCCCAATATAATTTCGAACGATTCTATTTCTCTTACCATCTTCGTTGAAAATTCTATGTTTATGTAGTTAAATCAATGCTAACAAATAAGAGATGTATTTTATTATATTCAATTAGCAAACTGCTTGCTCGATATAAGCGCTTCTTTTAAAATCGTCACGTAAGTTTCAACAACTTATACTATCACTCTCTTTTTCACTCCCTCTCATATATATATATATATATATATATATGTAATATAATATGTCACAATTATTCGGTTGCCATAATAAAACTCTGAGTTTCAGATGTCGAGGAGGACATCTGCTCCAGCATCTCGTCAGTTATTAAGACAAGCAAAAATGCTATTAGAATGACCGTTAAATAAAGGGAAAAAATTTGAAGGGGAGAAAGTAAAAAACGCTCATAGAATTCGCGTATGCGCGCATGTACATACATACATACACATGCGTGCACGCACACTCACATACATGTGCATATATGCATATGCCCATTCACACTCGCGTTAAACACATACATGCACACCCCCCCACACACACACCTCTATATGTGCATATATATAAAGAACCTGCATTTTATATTGTGTCCACGTACAAGCATTTTATCTCTCTGTATTTTGTTTTACATATTTTTATATATTTTTATTGCTTTATATACTTCTACATATTTTTTTCTGTATATTACCTTTCGGCCTGCTTTTGTTTGTGCATGTGCGTATATAGACGTGTATATGAACATATTTGTGCGAGTATGGTTATATATACGAGTGTGCGTGTGTGCGGGTATGTATATGTGTTCATGTGCATGGTTGCATATATATGTATACATATAGGTGTGTGTGTGTGTGTGTGTGTGTGTGCGTGAGTGTGCATATGTGTGTTTCATGCGAGTGTGAGTGAACATATGCATATATAGCATATGCGTATTTAGATGTGTAGATGAATATATTTGTGCGCCTATCGATATGTGTACGTGTGTGCGTGTGTGCGGATATGTATATGTGTACATGTGTATGGTTGCATATATAGAGGTGTGTGTGTGGGTGTGCACGTATGTGTTTCACGCGAGTGTGAGGGAGCATATGCATATATGCACATGTACCTGGGTGTGCATGCGCGCATGTGTATGTATGTAAGTACATGTGCGCATACGCGAATTCTATGTGCATTTATTATTTTTTCCCCTTCGGGTCTTTTCCCTTTATTTAACGGTAATTTTTCCTAGCATTTTTGTTTGTCTTAGTAACTGAAGAGATGCCGGAGCAGATTTCCGCTCCGACATCCGAAACTCGGAGTTTTATTATGGCAACCGAATAATTTTCACATATTATATTACAGATAAATTCCTCTATCTACATAATATCGAGGTCTCATTCATTTATTGTCATACTATTACTATTAATACATACATATATATATATATATGCATACCGGAGTAAACACATAAATGTGAAACAAGGTGGAGAAAAGAGTACTCAAATACCAGTGGTAGAGTAATATGCTTTACTTAAAGCAGCGGAAAATTCAACAAAACGTGTTACTCTGAGTTTCATGTTCAACAGGTTTTGGTGAATTTTCCGCTGCTGTACACACACACACACACACACACACACATACACACACACACACACACACACACACATACATATATATATATATATATATATGTATATATATATATGTATATATATATATGTATATATACGTGTATATATATAGTGAAGGCGCATGGCTCAGTGGTTAGAGCGTCGAGCTTACGATCGTGAGGTTGTGAGCTCGAATCCCGGACCGGGCTGCGTGTTGTGTTCTTGAGCAAGGCACTTTATTTCACGTTGCTCCAGTTCACTCAGCTGTAGAAATGAGTTGCGACGTCACTGGTGCCAAGCTGTATCGACCTTTGTCTTTCCCTTGGATAACATCAGTGGCGTGGAGAGGGGAGGCTGGTATGCATGGGCGACTGCTGGTCTTCCATAAACAACCTTGCCCGGACTTGTGTCTAGGAGGGTAACTTTCTAGGTGCAATCCCATGGTCATTCATGACCGAAGGGGGTCTTTACCCTTTTATGTATATATATATATATATATACATAATATCTCTGCCGAAGAATACGAATCTCAGAAGATGCTCAGATAAGAAGTTTCGTCTTTTCAACCTGTTTCTGCGCAGATCATAAACCCCTTATTAGTTCTTTTCATTATTCTGTCTAACTGCAACATATTCATTCATTCATCTATTAAAGTTTATCACACAGTCACTTATTTCTCTAATTTTGTCTTAGATTGGCTGACCTAAATCTCTCAGATTTTTCAATTCTATTTTACTCTTACCAATATTTGCTGTCACGTTAAATTATGCTAAACAAATTCCAAAAGAATATTGTTCTCCATCGTGTTCTGACCACTACCCTCCCCCTCTCTCTCTGGTTCACTCTCTCTCCCTCTCTCTCTCTCTCTCTCTTGGCCTCACTCTGTCTCTGTTTGTCTCTGTCTGTCTGTCTGTTTCTCTTTCGATTACCACTCGCTTCGCCAAGACTTCCTCCACTACCACCACCACGACCTTTGTCATCCTTTGGTTTTCTCTCATGAACACTTCTAAAGGCTTAACGCCATCCCCACCCCTACTTAGGGTTTATCGCCTATGCAAGGTAGTGATCATATAGTGCAAACATATGATAGTGTAGTGTATGCAGGTTGAACTTAAGGCTCTTATTTGTTTATGAATTCTGCCAAATGCGAGCTTTCTTTTCATGTACATGACGCTGCTGTCCCCCGTCCCAGGGTATCACGGACCTATATCTCCTATTCACAGGGTTGGCACTCTCAACGTCGGCACATGGAAAGGTAGGTCTGGTGAGATTGTTGAGATGCTTGAACGGAGATGTGTCGATATGTGCTGCATCCAATAATTAAGGTGGAGATGAGGTTCCGCTAGGTTCCTCACAGGCAAAGAACACGGGTAAAAGATTTTCTGGGCAGGGAACACTGACGAGGTCGGACACAATATCTTCTATCAACAACATCACGATATTGGATACTGTGCGATGTCTTAAATAATAATAACAACGACAATAACACCAGCTGCAGCATCAGTGAAACATTTTTGTCCTCGAAAAGACATGCTGAACCCTTTTGAACAAGACGTTACCCTTAAAGAAGTCCTTGCTCTAATCAAAGGAGAAAATAAAAATCGGGAATTAGAAATCAGCAGGTAATGAGATATGAAAATATAAACGGCACATATATTATTTGAAGCAGTGGGTGTTATAAAAACGGGTATGAACAAAACAAAAAGCATAAAAATCATAGAAGGACTTACAAATTTACGTGCAACTCGAGGAAAACAATATCTAATAGTCACAGTTCGCATAACCAACCCAGTTCTATAGTACAGTTCTCACATGCAGTTTCTACATTATTCACATAACACATCCATTACACAATAACCTCAAAATAACAACACAAACATTACAGTGTATTCTGTACAAAATTAGTACTCAAAGTATCACATTACAATGTATCACTTTCAAGCTACTATAATAACAATTAAAATGAATGAACCTCTATGATATGATTTGTTCATTTTGTAAACAACTATCTCTGACAGTTAAATCGACTAGCTTCTTTGGTTTTCATCAGTTGTAATACTTGCAATCATCGCTATGGACCATGGACTACGATCTGAATGATTCTATATAGTGCTAAAAGTTGTTGAGGCTTCACCCACCTTTAAACATTGGGTGTTTATCTTTACACAATATCATATTACACTCAAAAGAACTAGTCTTTCTTGTCTGGAACTTTTCGTGTGTTCGGAGTATTTCGAAATTATTTCTAAATATACATCAGATGATCACGATTGTAACTACATTAGAAATTATTTCATTCAGCTGTCAAATGAAGTTCGCATACTGACACAAGCTCACCACTCGCAAATACGACGTCTGTTGAATATAGAAAATCTCTTCTTTAACTCAATTTGGACTGTTACTTGATGAAAAGTTCACACTGGGAAAGAAGAAAATATTTCATAACCAGAAACACTTCTCCCAGATATCGCAAAACAAAATCCTAATCAAAACACTGACCGTAATCAGACTTATGTCTTCCATCGGAGTGGCAAAAGAAAACTTTTTGGAAACTAAAATACACCACATATCTTACATTACTTACATAGTTTACATTTAACGGATATTTGTCCTCATCTTGTTTGTTGTTAACACAACGTTTCGGCTGATATACTCTCCAGCCTTCATCCGGTGTCTTGGGGAAGTTTCGAAGCTGGGTTCTCATTCCTAAGGTATATTTTGATGTTATTATTATTATTATTATTATTATTATTATTATTATTATTATTATTATTATTATTATTATTATCAAGACACCTGATAAAGGCTGGAGGGTATATCAGCCGAAATGTTGGGTTAACAACAAATAAGATGAGGACAAATATCCGTCAAATGTAAATTTTGTAAATAGTGTACATAATTCCTCATCTCTCAAATATAGAACTTACCACATATCTTGTACAGCAGCGTTCTGCTGGTATTTTCCGCCATGTATTTCCATCGAATACTTCTTCTACGATGTTACCTTGTTATAAAAAAAGTAGTATTTTAATTACTGTAGATACATTAAATTAAAATTTTTAATAAGCTGTTCGATGCTATAATATGTAGATAATTATGTATCTTTCCGAAATTTATAATTGCTGTATCCTGTTATTTACTTCTGAAAGTAATATGGTTTCATAATTTTAATCATATATGTAAAATTGTTTTAAAATTAATCATAATTTCACGGAGAAAAGAAATCAGAGATATCATTCATATGAAAAATAGTACATATTGTTTTTCAGGCGCATAGCTTTTCCGAATGATTTACTCAGGCTGTTCTATTTTGATATATCAAACTAAGTGTAATCTTGGATATTTACCGAGAGGTTATTTTATTACTATTTTCGTGGAAACTTAATTTCTCTGAAGAGTCCAGAATACGACAGGAACGTGTCTAGTATAATTTCTAGTTGCCGCTAGAAAAATGAAGTACTTTTAGTAATTGACTAATATTGTTTTTTTTTTACTGCATAATTATATCTGTTTGGCTTTTAATAGCTCTATTATATATGTCTTCTAATTCAATGAACAATTTTAAATTTCACGATTCGCCCAGTTATTATCATATGGTAACAAGAACTGGGGAAGAAAAAGCGGTTTCAAGGGCTTCTATATGATATAAAGGGAAAAGAATACCATATGTTTAGAATAGCAAGTTCGAAGCTTCGATTAACCAAGATTATCTTTGCAATTAGAACATTAAAGTCCCTCAGAGGCTGTTATATATCTAAAAACAAGAAAAGGAAGTAATGCTTTTCATTTGTAGACTGTTTACCGATCCAATATGACATGAAGCAATGCATTTTGCGAGCAAACCATACGTTTGGATTCGTAACTGAAGCTTATTGAATGCAAGAATTAAGTTCTAACTTCTTTTCTCGCGCCTGAAATATAGTAACCTTGCACCCCATCCAAAGAGTTCTATAATTCATGAAAACCTCTTCAATTCGCATTTTGCATTTTACATTCTGATAGAATATTATTTTGAAATTCATCAAAGTGTCTCTATATTGTTTTCTTTTTAGTATCTTTAAACCTTTGGACACAAAATATTGTAAGTCTGTATGCCATATCCTACATTATAATGCTTATTTTTTAATCGAGTCAGCGTGATATTGTGTTTGTTTCAATGGATATTGTTAAAAAATAGTTCTATACGGAATTCTTTTAATTAAATAGATAAATACAGGATGTCTAAAAAAAATCAAGAAAAACTGGTTCAAATTTGAATATTATATTTGTTGTAAAGCATATGCTGCTAAAAATAGTACTCCCCATAGTGAACAGAGCAATAAATTGCTTCCTGGAACAAACTTTCCAGTAATTGCGACGTTTTGAACTACATCAGTAATAAGATTTAGAAGTTCTGCTACATCTCTCTAATTCTTCTACTGATGTACACCATAGATTTAATGAACTTCCAAGCGAAAATATCTAATTGTGCTAAATCGGATGAGTATGCTGCCCATGGTTGTGCTTCCGCACGATCAGTCCAGTGATGAAGGAAGCATCTCGCAATGTAATTATGTACGATCTTTGCAAAATGGCACGGTGTTCCATCCTGTTCAAAAATTACTGTTAAGAATGCCATCTGCAAGAAGATGAGGCTCAAGGATTTTTGAAACATTTCAAGACACACAGTTCCCGTGATGTAGTCCCTGTAAAGAAGAAAGGCCCATACAGCTTTGATTTAGTCATACCACGCCAAACATCCACTTTAGGGGTATCTCGTTACCATTCAAGAAATTCAGTCGGCTTCTCGTTTCCCCAAATGTAACAGTTATGACGATTAACCTTTCTACATGTGTGTAAGGTTACTTCATCACTGAACAGACCTTTGTTGATTAAATTAGCACTTTCAATTTGATCAATAAGCTCAGCGCATATCGCTGATCTGCGTTGATAATCCTCGTGTATGTCCAGAAAATTTATTTTTGTTCACAGAATCTTACGAAGATCACTTCGTAAGATTCTGTGGATTGGTGCACGTGGAATTTCCAACATGTTAACGGCTCTCGTGTTGATGATTGCGGATCCTGTTCAGTTTTTTCTCCAGGTTTTTTGGACATCCAACCCTAATGTTATCTTGTGCAGATACAGTTTTCTAAAATTTTATTCACAACTCACGAATAATTAATTTGTCAGTTGGACCTCTCGTATGAAACTTCGTCTCAAATTTACTTTGTATTTCAGGCTTAGTATCTTCCATATTACCATAAACAGCCGTTCTTTCATATTGATCATTAGTTATTTGGACGTGAAAAAAAAATTACAACATATACCAATTAACATTATGTAAAAACACAAATTTGCATTAGTGATGATTATCCTTATAACAGTATTATAATGTTTTAAAAATCGAATCTCACTGAAATAGTGACTTTTGAGACGCCTTGTACTTAATAAATTCATTGCTGAAATTATACATACTATCCTTCAGCGATTCTTCCCATATTTGTCTTATATTTTCTTCTTTTGCTCTCAGTCATTTGTCCTTCTCTCTCTCTCTCTCTCTCTCTCTCTCTCTCTCTCTCTCTCTCTCTCTCTCTCTCTCTCTCTCTCTCTCTCTCCCTTTCTCCTTTTCCCCCTCTTTCTAGTTCCCTTCCTCTTTTATTTTTTCTCTCTATTCTATAATATATAATTATCACCCTTTTCTCTTTTACCGAGCGATATTTGTTTATATTAGTACTGGTAGCCATATTTCAGCAATAGTACGGGTATCCTCACAGCAAAATTATATAACCGACACAAGGTGATTCACGAATTATTTAAGAAGGACAAGCGATTATCCTCGAGCTAGCTCTCATAAAATGGAAGGCCGACTTTCAAACGGTAGCAGGCAATTTGCTACATGCTATTAAATTGTCACCATGACGACAAAATACCAAATCATTTTTAATATCAATTTGTTACATTGCCACATGGTCACACATTTACAGGGAAAGGCTTTAATTGAATGAAGCGACTACCAGTAAATAAAGGCAACTATATTGTCAATTCCAGAAAGATGAAAGGTGGAGCTGACCCCATAGGATTTGAACTCAGAATGTTCTAGAACAAAGTTAAATACTGAATGGCATTTTGTCTAGTGTTCTATCGATTCTAGCAGCTACAGTTCTTCAAATTAGAATATTGATTCCTAATTTTGGCAGAAAGCCACAAATTTATCGTTTATTGCAATTGACCTATATGGTACTTGGTTTAGCGAAGCCCAAGAGTATAAAAAGCAAATTCAACAATCGGATCTTAAATTAGAACGTTAAGAGACGAAACTAAATATCACAAAGAATATGAAATAGTACTCTACTGTTAGTACGGCTTTTATGTTACTTTATGATCCTTGAAAATTGTATACTTGTTACAAATTGTTAGCGTCCTAAAGCATTATCACTATATTGTATAATCTACAACGCATAAGCACTTACTATTTCACTAACTATTTCGATCACTAACTTGTAAAACAAATGTTTCTTGTGAAAATAATTGCATTTGTTGTACTTCAGCTAGAAGATCAGCTGCTCTGTGCAACTATAGTGATACTAGCACAATTTCTATCATATGGTTAGCAGTAGTATCAATAAGGATATTTTCACACTAGTCTTACTACATTTTACTTGCTAAAACTCGTCAGATCGACTACCAGATCGATATTTGTAACGAAACAAGAGAAACCTATGAGAAATTAGATACTATCCTTCAGCGATTCTTCCTGTACTTGCCTTCTTTTTCTGTCTTTTTACTTTGCTCTTTCTATTAGTTTCTCAGTATTCTATTTTCTTTTACCTATGTTTATTTATTTTTTCTTCTCATTTGACATTTTCACGTTCTGCTTTCTATTCCTTTTATTTTATTTCATGCTAATTCATAGAAATATTTGATTTAGAAAGAGGTTTGATTTCTTCATACTTTCCGTAATCTGGTCTTGCGTAAACTAGAAATATTTAATTTTTTCTAATTTAGTCTAACACAAAAAACACCCAATTATTTGTTTCTAACATTCACAAAATAAAGAAATTGTATATTTCTAAGAAAATAGTGTAAGGAAATATTGATTGTTGACAAGCAGACTAAACATTGCATTTTTTAACGTAGGATGAATTGAACATCATGACAATTATATATTATCTAAAGTGGTGTGAAATAACTGAAACAAGGAACTAGAAGTGTGAGGCATAATTCAGCTAGCAGAATGATTTCACTCCACAACACACACACACACACACACACACACACACACACACACACACACACACACACACACATCTTGTATCATTTATTTGTTTCATTCATTGGACTGCGGCCATAATGAGGCACCATGTTTAAGGGTTTAGTCAAACATTTCGACCTCATTACTTATTATTTTAAAGTGTGGTTCTTGTTCTATCCAGAACTTAGAACAGCCAGAATATATGTATATTATATTCCTGGGTATGTCTTTAAACTGCATCCATTAGCGGGGACCATGGTTCGGGAGTTCCAGGGTTTTGAGGTATGTGGAACAGCAGTTTGCCACTATTGTTCTCAGGTCTACTTTAAATAGTAACAACTGCCAAGCTCCCACTTCTAGGTTAACTAGCATATGTGATGACAGTCCATCTGAGTGCAGGAACCCACAAAGGGTCAGGGCGCTAAATAAAAGAACCAGAACTCCTAGCTGTTGTCACAGCATTCATGTATGAGAGGGAAAATCTGATGTATAGCCTGAAGTTGCGCGTGATTACTGGCGATCCCACTTCGGCTTGTCACCAGGTACTAATCACAGAGACTTACAGTGTGGTACCCGTGTTGCACCATATTCCAATGATGTACAGCTCTCTCTTTATGGTGACATCATTTGTCATGCCATGCACTGAAAATTCTATGACGGATAATGAGGAATCACAAAGAGACGGCAATACAGGCAAACCTCACCCTACGTCGTTAATTGGTTCCAGAAAACACGACCTAAGTCGATACACGACTTAAGTCGAATTAACTTTTTTTGTAGGCTAGGCTAGGCCGAATATACTTGTCTCTAGTAATAAGAAAAAATCTAAATTTACGAATACAATTTGGCGAAGTTTACCATACATCGTAGACGCTTTATTTATGAATGCGGTTTGCAATAAGAGATGGTAAAATAAAAGCCTTTTATAAGCTTAAAAACAAATTCAGTAATTATTATTATTTTGCAATAGTAAAAAAAGTTACTTATTTTAAATTCACCAATACGTACATACAATTAGGTGGTTTACAGCGCGGATGTAGATGGCTGTGGATCGTCGACATCAACAGCTGACTCTGGCTGTTCTTGTTGTTCGATGCGCTTAAAAAACTGGTTGAGAGTTTAAGGAACAAAAGCTTCGTGACAAGTCCCCATAATCTTGGAAAAGCGTTGAGCATCTGGATCCATATCCTCAAACATAGAAAGACCTTTTTCGATATATGCAAATGCTTTTTGGTATAGCTCAGGTTTGACCTCCTCTTCTTCTTTATTTTGCTGCCCGCGAAGCTTATCAAATCCTCGTTCGTTAGGGGCTGCTTACCTTTTTCAAATAAATCTGTGAAATGCTCCTCCTCCAAACCCGCTTCTGTTTCTGTTTTGCTGATGGCAACATTATCAAGCTCCTTAAAATCATTCACGAATTGCAGGCATAGCTTCTTCCATACACCATTCAGAGCCGTGCTCTGTGCATCATTCCATGCAACTGTATATTCTGTACAGCCTTGTAGGTATCGTATCTCTTCCACAAGCCAAGAAGTGTGAGGGATTCATCAAGATCAGTTGCAGGTATTGCTTGCTGCAGCGTACGCTTCATATAGTAACGCTTGAAGATAGTAATTATTCCCTGATCCAGTGGCTGCAGAAGAGATGTGGTGTTCGGAAGGAGGTATACGACGGTAACGTTGGGTCAAAATCTACGCTGTTTTGCGGGTGGCCAAGAGCATTATCTAAGATAAGTAAAACCTTAAAAGGAATCCCCTTCTCCTTACAGCACTTCTCTGCTGCTGGGATAAAATGATTGAAGAACCAATTTTCAGAAACAACAACATTAACCCATGCTTTTGAATTAGCCATCCATATAACGGGGAGAGACGCCCTGGGTATATTTCTTCGGGGCACGGGGGTTGATCGCGTGATACACAAGCAATGGCTTTAAGTTAAAATCTTCTGCACAATTACCTCCCAACATAACAGTCATACGTTCTTTTGTGATCTTGTAGCCTGGGATAGTTTTCTCCTCCTTGGAAATGACCGAACGGTCTGTCAATTTTTTCCAGTACAATCCAGTTTCGTCTACGTTAAAAATCTGTTCGGGAAGAAGCCCGTTTTCTTCGATGATTTTCTTTAATGCATTAGCAAATTCCGCTGCTGCTTGTTCTTCAGCTGATGCTACTTCTTAATGGAGTGATAACTTCTTCACTTCTTAAATCTCCTGAACAATCTTTGACTTGCCTTGAACTCTATATCTTTCTCATCTGGATATTTTTTCTTCAGGTCCTCAAGCAAAGACAACGCTTTGTCTTGAATGATTTCTTGACTAATAGCAGCGTGCTGACGATTCAATCTAACAACCTAATAACAAAGAAGACTTTGCATTTCTTTAAAGATTTTGCCTCTTTTCTTATTGATGACAGTGGCACTTCATCCCTGGGGCCTCGAATTTGATACGTGCTCAAATCTGGCCCTTATGTTCAATTGTCGATACAGTTGTCCGATTCATCCCAAAAGATCGTGCAATTGCTACCACTTTTTCAGTTTATCTTCCAGCATGACGCTTAGCGCTTTCACTATAAATTTTCTTAGGAGCCGTGGGGGCAAAAAATAAAGTCACAAATGAATGAGAATGAGAAAGCAGCCGATACACAGACTTAAACAAATCTGAATTCAAAACAATCGCGGGAATCACGAGTGACAACGACGCCAAACGGTAGATATTGGAACTACAGTGCAATATGAGCTCCGAAAGACCGATAAGACAATACAGCTTATTTCATGATTTTGTTCACTAAGCTAGACTCTTTTATGGTGTGTATCTTCACATTTACTGTACGTATTTTAATATGATTTTATATGCTTTTATTCTTATTTATTGTACAGTAACATGATTTTATGTGCTTTTGACGGTTTTCTAGTGATTTTACAGTTCCAATATCTGTGGCGGACAGAAGTAAAGTCGAGCAAAATGGCTTAACTTCATTTTTATTTTTCGATAACGATTTAAATCGAATCGATTGAAGCCGAAGTATGCCTGCATTCAGTAAAGAATCAGCAAACACACACACACGCGCGTATATATATATATATATATAGGTACAGGACGTCACTAACGGTAAACAACATGAAATACGAACACAAATGAGTACAATTCGCAAACAACGAGAGAAACAAATGGAAAACAGGACAAGTAACATAAAGAACGACCCTCATCAGTTGTCGGCCGTCCATCTACTCCTCATTACGAGCATTCAACAGCAATATATATATATATATATATATATATATATATATATATATATCGCTGTGTCTAGGGAAAGTCATAACACATATACATACACACGCACGCACACACATATATATGTATGTATATATACATACATTCAGCAAAATCACATGTTTATTTTTAGAAATTGCGTATGTATATAAATGTTTCGTGTTCATGTCCTTTTGTATAATCTTAAATGTGAATTGTGTGTGCGTGTGTGTGTGCATGTGTGTGTGTGTGTGTGCGTGTGTGTGTGTGTGTGTGTGTGCGTGTGTGTGTGTGTGTGTTATGTCTCTGATTACGGCTCCATTAAGTCAAAATGAATTTGAGGGCTAAACAACAGTAAGAGATATGACAACGTTTTGTATAAGTACCGGTTTCATGATCAAACGATTGTCAACTTGTATAGAGAAAAACGTTTTTGCTGTCAATAGGACGCCATCTTTGACATCTTTGACAGCAAAAAAAGTTTTCTCTATATAATTTGACAATCGTTTGATCATGAAACCGGTACTTATTTAACGTGTAATGATGTAATGATGTAATATGATCCTAATATCACCATAAATTCTACTATACAAAGTTTCTGTGACTTTTACATTTCTTTTTTTTCTGATATAAATATATATATATATATATATATATATATATATATAAAATGCATGTAACTAGATTGAAATACGAGGTGGTATCAAAAGGTTCCCGGACTAGTTCTGCTTAATAAAAAAATGACTTATTTACCTAAGTTTTAACATCATCGCCTTCGAAATAGTCACCTTGTTCAGTTACATACAGGCCCCAGCGTTCCTGCTACTTTTGGAATCAGGCCTAGAAGATGTTTTCCGTAAGTGAGTCGAAGACCTTTTGCGATTCGCTCTTGATTTCGCTAACGGTGCTAAAACGGCGACCTTTGAGCTGCATTTTTATCTTGGAGAAGAGATGGAAGGTGCTTAATCTGGAGAATAGGGTATGTATCGACACGATATTATGTTGTTTTTGGCGAGAAACTCAAGAGTGTGGAGAGCTCGGTGACAGAGTTCATTGTCGCCGTGAAGAATGCAGTTCTTCGTGCTCCACAGAATGTCCTCCCTCAAACGCTCCAAAACCTCGCAGTACAACTCTCGATTGACGGTCTGGCCCTAGGAGAAGAATTCTCGATACACAATGCCACGGATGTCGCAAAGGAAAACTGTGAACATACTCTTCATTGAGCTGCGGCTCTTTTGCCACTCAAAACTTTGCGTACGACCATTGCCTCTTTGTCGTAAGCTTACCGAAGCATACTCAATGTCTCTGTAGCAGACCTCCCAAGTTGAACGCAAAGCTTCACGTTGACTCTTTGTTCCAACTTCCTGTCACTGAGAAAATCGCAGACTACAGCATACACGCGATCGCAAAAATACAAATTGCACAACTTGCGAAGTAAACATAGCGATGTTACTCGACACACTGCCTCATGAAGGTCATTGCCAACTCTCACTGCGTACGCAACCGAATGCTGACATCTGTCGGTGCGCTACAGAACTAGTCCGTGAACGTTTTGATACCACCTCGTAATCCTTTATTTTACTAATGAGATGGTGCTATGTTTATTAATTTTTATTATCTGATATTTTCCTTGTATTTTTATTTTATAGTAATTGTATGATTGTTTATCTCAAATAGTATTTCCTCCTTTGAAATTAGTTTTTAATCTCATCTTAGTTAAAATTATTTTTTCGCACTTTCTTGATTTAAATTTGAAATACATCACTTCTCAAAAAAAAGTAATATCCTTTATGAGGTAAATGAGGTAAATATTTTCCCTTAAAATCTTAATTAAATATTTTTCTTCCACATTGCTATCTCTTCACTTTTGTGGTCACAGTGGTAGATAAGTTAAATTAATTGACCTATGTTAGATATTGTTTCTATAGCTTAGAATACATTGACTTTTTATATGGTTTATAGGGATCAGCTTGGGTTTAAATACGGTAGGAATTCTCACCATATCACCGTATTTCAATCCCATCTCCGCATTTCTACCCTATCCCTCTTCAATATTCCTCTTCTCATCGCCCATTAAGTACTTTGGTCAGTTATCCATATTGGTACTACTACCATGTCCTGATAGATATTTCTTCTATAATTTTTCACAGTATGGAAGCATCTTAAGAACAATATACTGGCGTTTATTTTATTGATCCATGTAATACTAAAATGGATTTAATATGGCTCGATTAACATGCAAAGATCATTGCGTTAGCGTATTACACAATACTATCATATCAGAAACGTACATTAAGACATTTATATGTTAGATACTTTCAATTAAAAATGGGTAACTCTCCATTCTCTATTGTATTTTATTTTTGAAATTATTTGTTTCAAAACTGCTCAAGCGCATGTGTTAGATTACTCATGAGGCTGGTGGTTTAAATATTATTTCTTACTATATTTTAAACATACCTTACTATATGTTAAACACTATATATATAGCGTAGTCTGAAAAGGCACATAATAAATTAATGAATTTACAATCAATGTAAATTTTTAAAAGTTGCGAAAAAAGCGCAGTAGCCTCAATGAAGTGAGTAAGAAAGGGTGATGGAAGTCGGAAACAACATGACTGAAAAGAAGAAGGGGAGTAAACAGATAATGACTACAGCATAATTTTTGAATTAGGTATAAAGGCAACCAATAGAAAAATTTGTTCTCTAAGAATTTTTCATTATTTATTTAGTTGGTAATTAATAAAGCTATATTTTATCTTATTTTGTTCTGCTTCAGCCAATCTTAGAAGAGTTCAGAACGCTTATGGTTATGCTTCGATTAATGTTTCAAGGCATAAAAGCTGCACGTGCTCATTGTTTTTGCTGTATATTCGGTGCAAGAATCCTTGTGATTACATGTCTGTGCGTTTGTCTTAATATGTGCGTCTGTATATGTGTGTATTTGTCTCTATGCTTATATGTATGTAAGGCAGTCTATTACTGTATTAGTAAGGTAGCTTAAAATAAATAAATCTGTTAAATTCATGCATAATCTGTAAGTTGGCTCTACCAGTTTCCGTTTGTATGATAATATAAAGATCAGATTGTGTTTAACTGTACGCAAGTTTTTAAATTATTTCCAAAACACACAAAATACAAAAAATATACTGTTTGCTCTGTATGATATTCATTTATCAAGATTGCGTGTAGCAAATATTGCTAAGCCATAGGCTTCTGTATTTTCAATAGGCCGATAAAGGTGAAGGTTTCAATAATCCGTATTATAATATGAAAATAATTTTTATCGAAACAAAACCTCACAAGATTACAAGATTTGAATACAATTGAGAAGAAAATAAAATAAAAATCTAAAAAGACAAATTTATATGATTTATTTCAGATCATAATTTCCAGATTAATAAAAACAAACAAGAATTGCGTTTTTTCCCTTGCATTTACTAATTCTGCGCATAATTTCAGAACAAATACCTTAGTATTTTATTTGATTGTGCATAAGTTAATTATCTACAATATAAAAATAGAAAGAAAATATATTTCTGTATTGTGCTCAAGTATCCCAAAATCTACAAGCAGCAAGAGAACAAAATAAATATCAGCTATATAAAATGGTGATATTACATATGTTGTATTGTTTTTAATATGAAATTACAGTGTTTTCATTAAAGCTAAACAGTTATGAAAAGACAAAACACTTAAGCAATCTTGAACTATTATACTTTAAAATATATTATTGTAGATGATGATGTTGGAACAATGACGACGATGTTTATAGTGATAATGACTAAAGTATTCATAGACAAAATCATTTATATTTTAAAACAAACAAATTTATAGTTGATATTGCTTATGTAATTCAGATTCTGCTGTGTTGAACATCATTACCTTGCTTTCATTTTGAAAATACTTTTTATATTTAACTATTTAATTAATTATATTCCAAGCATATAGGTAAGTGCAAGTATGTATACCAAAGAAATTTAACTTGGATTCTTTTTAGTTATTGGCTAAATTTATTTAGGAATAAAGCCAGAGGGAAGCCAATTGTTTTCAAGTTCCATGTGATGCTTTTTATTCTTTATCGTTATGGTAACAAGGTAATATCTTTCAGTGTTACCAGATCTTTTGAAAAAAAAGTGTTATGACAATATTAATAGTATTGAGCTGTTGATGAGAGAGGTATTTAGTTCCAGGACAATACCGAATGACTTAATGAAAATCGAAAACGATTTAATGAGTTAATTTTCAAAATCAAACATTATTCGAACATTATGAAGTTATTTTCTCTCTCTTAATCAAGTCTTGAAATTTACAATAAATTGTTATTGGAAATAACCATGACTAAATAAGGATTTTAAAATAATTGAACGGATTTTTGTGTTGCGATCATAGCTAGAACTGTAATTTAGATAACGGAAAAGTAACGACTAAACTTATGTTCTGATGTATATATATATTTATATATATATATAAGAGCATAGGCTCGAAAAGTAAAAGACATTTCCGTTATTCCAGAGCGTTAAACTAATACATCTGCTTGTTGTTCCTACACATGTCTTCGCCTTTATTTTCTGTAAATTTGACCCCCCCCCCCCACACATGACTTACACGGCTCTATTTGTTCAAAATTCATGTTTCATTTCTCATTTAATCCATCTATAACTCAACTACGGTAAGATAATCAATAAATATACATTTGTAAGGTCTGCTCTTTGCATGATAATTATAATTATATATATATTTTAGTGAAAGTATATTCAAGGATCCCAACATAAAAATGGTTAATCTTATAGTAAAAATATCAATGACCTACTAATACTATTTTCATCGGTAAATATTGAAGGTCCACTGATTAAGTTTTTTTACGGTTTTTCAGCGAAAATACGTTTTTTGTTACATGCAAACAATATTAGTCATCAACTTTTTTTCTCTCGATTGTATGCTTTCTATTTAATGTTCCAGCTACAAAACTATCAATAATCTAATAATGTCAGATATTTTTTTAGACTTTGCTGAAAAAGTGTAATTGACATATATTGCTTTGATTTCGATTTTTCTTAATTTTTTAGGCATCTTCCTAACTACTGTTATTGAAATGATGCTTTCATATACTTCGTAGCATCGTTCTTTTCGATTCTTCATTTTCAGATAATCTTTTCACAATCTCTGCATGTCTTAATCATATTCGTTTCACTTTCTCAATGTATCAACTCTTCCTCGCAGTTACTTTCTTTAATTTTCTCTGCATTTTTTTACTTTTTAAAATTTCTATCCCTTGCTTTTGCCGACACACTGTCCACCCTTTGCATTACGCATTCCGTTTGTTTTCATATAACTGTAAAACATTGATATTCATTATTACATTTTCAGTAGTAAATGTTATTATTGTTTGTTTAGAAAGCAAGCGCAGCATACGCTTCATAAAATTTAAGTAAATTGATTTCAATTTATATCCTCCAGTAATTCCAGTAATACAGAAAGGGGGCTTTCGAAAAATTTCCATCCTCACGAAATATGAAAAGCTGGGGAAATCAACAAGGTTTCGATAAAGTTATCGAAACTGTTAGACAAATAAAAAAAATATTCTCGTCATATTGCATTCCATCAATAGTTTAATATAAAAATTAGGAAAATAAAAAATTGTTATATTCGTAGCTACTTTGATTCGAAGTTTTATTTTCTTTATGCCTCCTGTCACTTCTATAATAAATATTGAATTAATTACATTTCTGGGAAATTGAGATATTGAGGTGCAAGTCGCATATGAGTGGTTCTTCAAAAATATGGCTAAAACTTTATTTTGTCATAAATATTAAAAGGTTGTTATGTATAGTTTGAAGAACTTTTTACCAAAAGGAATTAGTATAGTTTACCAAATCGTTTAAGAATAATCTTTCAAAGTGATATCCAATACTAAACAATTTTCACAAGAAATATACTTTATTTCAATTGCTGGGTCTGGAGGAAAGATTTCAATGCCCTTGCAGATCATTCAAGACTGGTAGGATTAATGCCATTACTATTTCTCTTAAACTTTTGTAAATCAACAAAGGCAGGCAAGACATGAGTGGAGTAGGAATTCCAGAGAGCCGGTATTCTGGGAATGAGTGGTTGGATGCATCAAGGATTATTAATAAAGGAGCGGCGAGTGCCTGAGAGGAGATAGCATGATCCTTGCAAGATCCGAGGAACAGAGATTTTTATAGTTGAGGTATAAGTTCGTAGAGAGTAGAGACATAGCACCTGTTCAAGAGTTAGAGCGTGTTTGTGGGTTACATTGTACCAATTAGCCAGTATAGTCCCTGATGTGAAAGCGATATTCCATTATAGTGCTCAGATGACTTTTGTAGAGTATCAATAATTGTTGGAGGTGGGATATCTCCTGGCTCTAAAGAGAGCTGCCAATCTTTAAATGTATTTTTACCTATATCAAGAATGTATTTTCTCCAGAAGATGTCGTCGTAATAGCAAACTTTATAGCGATTGTGAGAGCTTTAGCTGGGTGATGACTTCAGTGTGGTGTTGTGCGATGGCATTTCTTGATCATGTGTAGCTTTTGTGTTTTGAGTCTAATGAAAACGACAAGATTTGAAAGATCGCTTTTATGTAAACTCAATCTCTAGGTTTACTTTGAAATTTACTGAATTATTTAAAATATTTGTTTTCTTCTCCTTTCTCTCATTCCATAATCTACTATCTAAGAAATTCATTTTTCTTGCCATCACCTTTTAATTATTACCTGCTATATTTTGATTTCTTCTAAACTTGTAATTTTTCTCTCCTTTTCAAACCTACTGCTGGTAGTTCTTATTGGCATGCATACTCATTTTAGTGATTGATAGCTGATCATCATTTTAATTATGCTTATACTTTATTCTGCTTTTGTTTTAATTTCTTTTCAGCAAATTAAATCGCAAGGAAATAGTTATATCACTCACCAGTAGCTGAAGAACAACCAAAGCAGCAAATACTGTATTTCCGTACAGTGTAAGCTGTTTACAACTTTTTTATAATGTTATCCTTGTTCAATAACCAAGAAGACAGAGTATTAATATTTGTTATGCTGCACGCTGTTATTCATTTATAAAATCAATACAAATTTGGTTAAATGGACATCGAAGATGATTACACTTTGAAATTAGCAATAAAAATATTTTTGGAAATGAAATTCGAACCTCTTTAAAAAGAAATATGGCGTGTAAAAGAGATATTTCACTGTAGACGATGATAGTTATTCTGTTTGCGAATTATCTGCATTTCCTTTCAATAGTCATTCTACCCAAACATAAAACCTTTCGTTTGCTGTTCCAAAATTTATGATTTTGTTGCTTTGTTTTCCAAGCCTTTTCCGGATGTTCTTTTATTCTTCAGTCAATAATAGTAGCAGTCAATCTGAAGCCCAGCAGTTTGTCAATGAAAACATGAGTGGTCAGATATTTTTTTCAAAAGGAAAGTAATTTTGGAATTAAAATCCCATGCTCCGTAAAAAGAGATGTGATTTGTGAAAAAAGACGAGCCACATTTGAAAAGGAAAGCTGAAGTAAAATTAACTGGCACAAAAATGAAAGCTGAAACAACCCTGTTGTAAGCGAAAATATAAAACAACATTTGCTATTGATTCGTAACGCTCTGTATCATTTATTTCAAAACTTAACAATATACGGGTAGTGTTAGGAACAATATATTGTCACTGAAGGACGACAATAACCGTCTTCTGAAGGAATATAATTATGACATGGAAATATAATCATAAATCGATCCGACCGGTCGGATCGATTTATGATCAAAGCTGCTTCTATCAATAATAATTATAGTTTGGATCAATGGATATCTAAAAAAAAGTGTATACACATATATATAAAATCATAAAAAGGTGATTAAATTGTTAAGCTCCTCGCGTTTATTTGGACCGACTACTACTACTACTACTACTACTACTACACTACTACTACTACTACTACTTACTACTACTACTACTACTACTACTACTACTACTACTACTACTACTACTACTAATAATAATAATAATAATAATAATAATAATAATAACAATAATATTTTGCAATCTGGTAATACTGAAATATGGATAGTCTATTCGTCGAATTTATTGAAATGGAAAAATCAAGTTCTAAGACAACAAAGCTGACATATCAATATGGAAGACCAGAATATAACATTAAAAAGGGTAAACTACCTTGTTTATCTCTTTCTCCAGCTCTTTCACTTTCTCGCTTTTTTTATTTTTTTATACATGTGTGTGTGCACGCGTGTGACGAGAGAAAAGGAGCGTTAACTTGTAAGAGAGATAGATAGCTAGCTAGCTAGATAGATAGATAGACATGCACATATATACATGTATGTATATGTATATATATATATATATATATATATATATATATATATATGTATGTATAAATATGAATATGTGTGTGAGTGTATACTCACATACATACATACATACATACATACATGCATATATATATATATATATATTTGTATGTATGTATATATGGAATGCATACCTATAAGTTTTTTCCGTTTGTAATTAACTTTTAGAAAATTGCAGAAAATTGTACTGAAAAGTAATTCAGATTCAATAAATACAAATGTATACAAGCAAACAGAAATAAAGTCTAAATATATTTGTAGAGTTCAGGCAGGATTTTTTTAATCCCACGATTTGTTTTCAGACCGTTATATATTTCGGATGTAGGTGAAGAAATATTGACACAGAAAATTTTTAATACTGATAAACTTTATGAGATTTAAATTAGGTCTACAGAAACATATATTGTAAGTTTGTTCTATAAATATCTGAGGATAAAGAAATACGTCTGAACATTCAGTATCAATCTAATTTTTATCATCTCGATGCAATGTCGGCTTTTGTGGCATCCTCTTTGAGGTTATGCAGTTATTTGCAAGCAGTAATCTTCTTTATCTCAGAATTATCAGCGCCATAATCTTTGTTATAATACGAAAGATTGATTTTCTCAATTAATTACGATCTTTAAACGATGACCAAACAGAAGTTTTGATAACTTGAAGAATAATTTATTTATTTTCGCACCTACAAACAATACCAATGCTTGAACTTGAATCTGTCAGATAATCTTTCAGCAATTGAATTTTAAAATAGCTTTAGTTTGTACTATGGACTTGCGCTCCATTCGATTTCTGATATGAATTATTACTACCCAATAAAACATTGTTTATTTACATTGAGCCGATATTTCCCTTCAATTTGAGTTTAAGGTTGCTGATAACTACACCGAGAGCAATCTCTCCTAGCTATATCGTATCGGCTGCAAGTAGAAAGAAACCAACTAAATTCAATAATTTGTAATTTATTCCATATCACCTACAAAAAATCAAACGGCAACCTGTACTTGTGCTATACGGTTTGAGCATTGGTGAAATATTATTCAATGTTACCGAATGTCAATTTAGATGGCTTATTGTAAGCGACTGTTAAACAATACATGCTGTTAATGGACCCGAGCAAAGAACCTCTACTTGATTGCTCGTCAAACTACAACCAGAAGCCAGATATTCTTTAAATTGTTCTTACCAGTTGAAATTAGTGAAAACACACACATGTTAATGTAGTCGTAAATTTGATTATAAAGAGGAGACGCCTCAGCAAGGATGCCTTTTATCATGCCTTCTCTATGTTAATCTGATACAATTCAACTAATTCAATCAATAGTGAATAAAGTTTCATATAACCAACGTGTTCGAGAGGTCACTAAACATAGTATTGAATACATGGTTTCTTCTTACTTTGGAATTTAGTGCAATGGCTAATATCACCAGTGCAAGAAGTTAAGATATTTAAATACAGAGAAGCGAACATTAAGCTTACTAAGTTCTAATTTGATTCTACTATACATATCTAAGAACATAATGAATTCACATACGAAATATATTCTCATACTACCTTTAAATAAGAGAATGAGACTAATATGTACTTTCATGGATTATAGAGCGGACACGTTGATAATATAAACGCCTGCATTGCTTGTGGTTTTTAGTTTATCGACTCCATGCATTGAATTGACTTAACCCTACTAACGACAGTAATAGTGATTTCTAACATAGGTTTCAGATTTAAAGACGGTGGATGGTCGGCCTTTATCGTGGATTCTTTGTTAATATTAAAGTGACTATACTCAGGGATATTTTTGCATAGACAGGAAGATTAAAGCATAAATTGAACATTGTTATCCAGAAAATGGAAAGAAGTATCAATCCCCACAAATGACAATGTATCTTTAAAAGAAATGAAGAAAATCTTTAATTATAAAGATCTGGAAAAACAGGTAAGCATAATGTGGGAATTGGAAATAGAATAATTAAAAAACATGTCGAAAATTGATATAAGCAAAATAAATATAAATTCAGACACAGGTAAGAAGTAAACTTCCCAGCCACATGGTTCTGGACTCATTGCATGCCACCCTGGGCAAGTGTTTTCTAGTATAGCCTCGGGCACAATAAAACCTTGTGAGTGGATTTGATAGACCGAAACTGTGAAAAGCAGTGTATCTATACACGTGCCATTGGCAATTGCTTTTCCTTCTTTGGAGTTTTCCTTTTCTCCTTTCCGACGAAGAGTTATGCTCGAAACGTCAACTCTCTTTTCACCGAGCGTCAAGCTAATAGGTTTCTTGTGCACATCCTCTTGTCCGTTAATTTTACTCGTTTATTTGAATTGATTACTTGTTTGAATTGACCATATATAAATATATATATGTGTGTGTGTGTGTGTGTGTGTGTGTGTACATATCTACGTATGTGTGTGTCTTTGTGTTTGTCCCTAACTACTGCTTCAGAGCCGGTGTTGGTTTACTTAGATCCTTGTAATTTAGGGAGTTGGTAAAAGATATCAATAGAATTAGTACAAGGCTTTAGATACACTAAGTACTAGCATCGATTTGTTCGACTAATCCGTTCAAGGCAGTGCCCCAGCATGTCAACAGACGAATGACAGAAACAAGTAAAAGATACAAATGCTAATATCATCTTGGATGAAAAACAAAGTTAAGAGAATTAGGCCTGAGACTGACCTACAAATATGTTGGGGTTAATGAATTAATAGAGAAAACTCACTGGGAGTATTATAAACGCATTAAATTAACTTTAATACATGATGAAACAAGGTAAAGAGAGATTAGGATTGGATTTAGGTCACGTGGTCAAGTCTTGGCAAGTGTGAGCAAACTATAAGTGGATAATGAAACTAGATTAGTACTTTCTGAGAAGTACTGGGATGAAAGCTGATATCGAAGGAGTTCTTACTACGACACAAGACCAGTTTATTCCGAGAAGGAAATATTAAAAACAAAGTGAAGCGGAATACAAAAGTATAAGTAGAAGTTGTGAAAGATCAGCTTTGGCAGGATATATAAATATACATGTATGTATGTATGTATGTATTTATGTATGTATGTATGTATGTATGTATGTATGTATGTAGTATGTATGTATGTATGTATGTATGTATGTATGTATGTATGTATACATATATATATGTATGTGTGTATATATATATACATGTGTATGCGCATGTGTGTATATATATATATATGTGTGTGTATATGTATATGTATATGTATATGTATATGTATATGTATGTATGTTTG
>NC_043010.1:41966959-41991959 GCF_006345805.1 Octopus sinensis
CTCTGGGACAGAACGACCGAGGAGCCGCCGGTTGCCGAACTAACGCTCCGAGGATTTTCACCAGAGCCCCGTCTGCCGGGTTGTGGCCCTAATACCACTCGGTGTCAGACCAATCCGCCTTGGGTGGCCCTACCAGGAACCGAAGTTCCCGACGGCATAGCTCTGACACTACCCGTTGCCAGCGTCCCCACCACGGTGAGGACGGGATGGACTTTGGGGACGGGATGGACTTTAGGGTTAAAAAAGAACTGTCTTTGGTAAGATGTTTCTTGTCGGAGATAAAATAATTCTATGATCATATTTGAATTTTCAAGCGTTTCTCCTTTTCGTGAATGTCAGTGACATCAATTATTAACTTATCGTTCCACAAATCAATTTTCATCACCTCTTTTCTAATATTTATCAAATGTGTCTCTGTGTGTATATCATGTTATGTACTGCGTGCCTAGCTCCAATCTATTATTTATTTGTGGGTTATTGCTAAAAATAAACACTAAAAAATGGCATGGCATCATTTCTAAGAACAGCCAAGCAACTACTACTTCTATCCACAAGAATGTATATAAAGGACAAAATTTAACCAGTCAACCACAGGTGAAACTAATGAATACAACTGTCACGACAACCATATGAACCTGAAAACTGCATAAATACAAGAAAGTATACTAGTTCAATAAGAATGGACATTTAATATTTAATTTGTTCAATAAGAATAGACAATTAATATTTCATTTCTTTTTACTATATTATGTTATATCTTATAAGAATATAAATAATATAAATATTATAAGAATATAAATAAAACGTGAAAAACAGTTGGAATTCCTTTGAGTAATATATATATATGCTCAGATGCAGCACGGAGTTTTGTTAGTAAACAGGTCGCGGATTTTAGCGATGAAAATATTTTGACAAATTAAACTTAAATGTTGAAGTGAATCGAACGGCTTTTGTGTGTTTCTTAAATGGCTTATAAACACCTTCCACGCTGCAATTGTTATATATATATATATATAATATATATATATATATATATATATATGTGCATACATAAATACAGTTAAAGTAACAGTATTGTCGTTTCTTTATGGATACCCACATAAAAGTGGCCATTAACAATACTATATACGAGGTGGTATGAAAAAGCTCCAGGACTATTTATGCTTAATAAAAAATAATCTATTTACCTAAGTTTTAACATAATTTCCTTTGAAAAAGTCACTTTCCGCAGCGATGCACCTTACCCACTCCAATTCTCCATCCCCTACTCCCAATCCCTGCGTCTGCGTAGGCTATGAAGTGACAACCATGACTTTGAGACTCAGTCTCAGCTCATGGCTCACCACTTCAACCTTCGTGTATATCCCCTTACCACTATCCACACCGCTCTTGAAAGAACACTTCCGTGGACCGTGCCGCTGCTCTCTCCTCTCGCACCCGCCCCGCCATTGCCCGTCTCTCATTCTCCTCACTTACCACCCATCCACCCTGTCCCTCCAACGCACCATTCCGGCGACTCCAGTCCGACCCCTTCACTTCGCACATCTTCCCCAACCTTCCCCTTCCCTCCTTCAAACGAGTCCACAACCTACGTCACCTTCTGGTGCACAGTTTTTTCCCTAACCCCACCTCCCAATCTGGCTCGCTCCCCCTGCTCCCGCCCACGTTGCCGCACTTGCTACAATCTCTCCAACACCACCGTCCTCACAAGCTCCCATCATCGTCCCTATCATATCACTGACTCCCTTACCTGCAGTTCTAGCAACGTCATTTACTGCATCTCCTGCTCTTTCTGTCCTTCTCTGAATCGATCAAACGGAACGCCGCCTGGCTGACCGGTTCGCGGAGCAGCTTCGAGACATTAGATTCGGCAATGACACCCCGGTATCGCACCATTTCCACTCTACAGGACATTCATCACAACACAGGGGGTATCCGAACTCCCGCCTTCGCCATGAACGGGAATTTAATCTTCCCTCTTAGCTCCTTTGCGCCACGCGGGCTCTTCTCCCCTCTCCTCTTTATCTTACTCCCCTACTCTCCTCTCTTTATCTGACACCTACCTCCTCTCTTCACTCCTACCCACCTTCACTCTTCCTTGGTACCTCATCCACCCCCTAACCCACACATCATTATTATTGGGCATATGGCCTAGTGGTTAAGCGCGCAGGCTACTTACCCCAAGATTCCGTGTTCGATTCCAAACAGTGATCTGAATAAAAATAGTACTACTACTACTACTACTACTACTACTACTAATAATAATAATAATAATAATAATAACAACAACAACAACATACACCATCGGAAAATACCTTAGGAATGAGAACCCAGGTTCGAAATTTCTACAAGACACCTAATGAAGCCTGGAGGGTATATCAGCCAAAATGTTGTGTTAACGACAAACAAGATGTAAATAATGTAAATAATGTACATAATTCCTCATCTCTTAAATATAGAACTGAACTTTACATGTGCTTCGGCAAACCTAATATATGTGTTAGCTTGCTCAGGGTATCGAATGCAATACATAAATAGATCTCAAATAAAAATTCAGGAGTTCAGAAAAAATAGCATTAAGCAAACACATAGACTTTTGCGCTACGAACGAACAACCAAAATTCAGCATTTTTTCATTCTATAGATTAAGGGATAATGCAACCTATAATCAGCGCATTAGCAAAGAATCATATTTTACCGCAAAATACAAATCTCTTTTAAATGTTTTTATCACAGATGATACTACTACAAGCATCTTAGAATAATACCCACGCAAATATTAAAAACGATATATTCAGAACAGTTGCTAACTATGAATTTATTTGGAACAATTCCAATCACTACTGCTACAACAACAACGGTCACTTTTAGGTCATTTGACTATTAAAGAAGAGCCTTCACAAAAGTAAAAGAGAGAGAGAGAGAGAGAAACATACAGAAAAAGGAAAATGTCCTACCTATTTGAAGACTAGGGAAATAATTTTTAAAAGATTTCATTTAATTTTTCTTCAATATAATTGTCTTTCTTGCTTTACTAAATTGAAAAAGTCGAAAAGAGTGAAACCGATACAAAAATGTTCTTCACGATAAAATTATCTTAGCATTTTCTATCTTATCTTATTTTCCCTATATATATATATATATATATATATATATATACACATATATGTGTGTGTGTGTGTGTGTATGTATGTATATATACATAATATTAGGGAGTATAGCTCCAAACTTACAGGGAAAAATTCGATTTATTATTAAATCAAATTTCACAGTACAAATAAAATATGAATTAGAGATAAAACCACTATTATGCAACTCAAACAGTGATAAACATAAACCAATACATAAATAACAAATAATATAAACATAATTAATATAATATATAATATAATATATATATACATATATATAATTTTCTTTAAAAAAGAATGATAAATATAATATATTATATTTATCATTCTTTTATAAAAAAATATAAAAAATAAAAAAATTATATATATTTAGACATATCTGTAATTCAATGGGCCAGCCTTTTCACATTCAATGTGTTGCGCTGAATCTCCCTGAGAACTACATTAAGGGTACGAGTGTTTCTGGAGTACTAAGTCACTTGCATGTTTATTTCACGATTTGTTCTGTTGATCGACTCAACTGGAACTATCGTCATCGTAACCGACGAAAAGTCAGGTTATATACACAAACGTATACATGTTTATGTATAAATATATATTCTATACATTTCACACACACACACACACACACAGAGATATATACATATATATATTGGGCAGGTGAATGATAATCGCATACCCTCACTAGAGCGTTAGACACATTATCATATGTTAATACGTGTTACAACTTTTAGTGCCCTGATTTTAAACCTACCCATGTTGATTTTACCTTTTCTTTTTTCATAGTCGATAAAATAAGTTACATATTAAAAATGAGACTGATATAATTGACAAGACCCTTCAAACCCTTCCTAGCAGGCCCACAGTCCACTAGCATAAGAATCAAGTCTGATTACTGTATATTTTCAAATATTTGGCATGAAACATTTTGGCAGTACGTAACCTGTTTTTAAGAAATCGAAAATGAAATTCTGAAAGATTAATAACCAAACATTTTGAATGTGCTCCCGACCCCTACACCAAAAATATTGATCTTGAATCTAATAATGATGTGAATTATTTTAGAACGGAGTTTCGAAAACGTTAGATAAATCTTGTGACACTAATTTGACATTTATGCTGAATTTGATCCAGATATGTGAACTAAAATCCTTCTGTATCAATAGGTCTATCATATAGCTTTTGTACTTTATTGATATGTTCACAGCAGAAATGTTAAAATACAGATAAGTAGATGAAAAACAACATTTGGTCAAGACCAAATGTTAACTTATAATTATGGGCTGAAAGTCAAGGAGAAACTGCTACGTGAAAAAAATGGATGGTTGAAAGAATAGAGCAAATGTTGATTGCTTTTCAAACTGCTGGAAATATATGGAAGATAAAGTAGTTGCAACGTTGTTTATTGCATTTTCGTATAGTCTAAGATGTTTTTTATGAGATAAAAGTTGACAATAGTGGCACTCCGTCGCTTACGACGACGAGGGTTCCAGTTGATCCTGATCGCGAAATTAACACAGGTAAATGGCTGAGTACTCTACCGACACTCTTACTGTAGTTGTCGGGGAGATTCAGCATGAGACAGTGTGTGACAAAGCTGAAACAGGAAGAAGGAGTGAGAGAAAGTCGAGGTGGAGGAGTACAGCAGGGTTCGCCACCATCCGCTACCAGAGCCTCGTTGAGATTAGGTGTATTCGCTCAACAAACACTCACAGCGCCCGGTCTGGGAAACGAAACCGCGATCCCACGACGCGAGTCCGCTGCCCTAACCACTGGGTCATTGCGCCTCCGCTTGGCAACAGTAATCATATCTTGATAGATATATAAAGAAGAAAATTTCGTGTATATTCATTATTATTCACAGTATAGTGGATATTCGACAAATTTCAAAGATATTTATCAATATTATAAATCAAAGTAGAAAAGAAAATGAAAATATTTACGCTGAAAAATATTCTACATCGAATATTTTATTCATTATGAATTCAGGTTATATCTAAATATAACTGTATTATTCCCTAAAACTGCACACTGACTGACAAGTTCAGAAGTACGCAAACTGTGTCGAATAAGCTAAAGAAACCACATTTTGGCGCTTAGTGATTCTTATTTGTTTCAGTTTTACTATATTTTTTTTTTATAAGTAATGATTTAACTCATTTAACCTAACTGACAACAGTTAGCATATAGATTACACAAAACTAAACAGAAAGAGTCATTATTTCCACCTGTTTTAAGATTTATAATTCTACTTGAATATTTACAGCTATTATATTAATTACGTTTTATCAATCAACTGACTGATCTCTTATATTTTACATTATATTTAATCATGTTGTGGCTTTTCAAATTACATTTCATTTTCTCGAAATTATATTACTTTCAGTCACGATTTTTTAACACTATTTTCCTATGTATAAATGTCTCGAAATTGAAGAATTTTAAAGTTCTAAAGGAATGATACGTACGTTCTCTCTTCCATTTTCTATGCATCAGTTATAATGTTTAGAACTTCAGGTTATAAAGTTCAAAACATTATAATCTGATAACTATTTGTTCAGTAAGATCTGTACAGATCTGTACAAATCTAGCCCTAAGTGCATGCACTTATTAATTATTAGCGCAACATACAAGCCACTAGCATTATCTATCTATCTATCTATCTATCTATCTATCTATCTATCTATCTATCTATCTATCTATCTATCTATCTATCTATCTATATATATATATAATATATATATATATATATATCTATCTATCTACTATCTATCTATCTACCTATCTATCTATCTATCTATCTATCTATCTATCTATCTATCTGTCTATCTATCTGTCTATCTATCTGTCTGTGTCTATCTGTCTGTCTGTCTGTCTGTCTATCCGTCCGTCTCTCTGTCTATTTCTCCCCCTCTCTGTGTATATGTATATATATATATATATTATATATATATATATATCCATCTATCTATCTATCTATCTATCTACCTATCTATCTATCTATCTATCTATCTATCTATCTATCTATCTGTCTATCTATCTGTCTATCTATCTGTCTGTGTCTATCTGTCTGTCTGTCTGTCTGTCTATCCGTCCGTCTCTCTGTCTATTTCTCCCCCTCTCTGTGTATATGTATATATATATATATATATATATACAGCGAGAGAGAGAAAGAGGGGTAAAGAGAGAGAGGTGGGGAGATAGTGATGCATGCTTGGGCTTGATATATGAAATATACGTACATACATATACACATGTAAGTATATGTAGGGATATATATAGAAAGAAAAACTGAAAATATTCCGCAGAGTATAAGCATATAGATACTTATATATGACAATAGAACAGATTTTTTGAAGTGCAAAAATTGCAGAAAACTAAGCAGAAAGGGCATGGATTTTCAGGTCCGACAGCAATTGGAGCAGTGGAAGAGTAAGAAGAGAGAGGGTTGGGAAAAGTAGTAGAAATAGTGAGTCGAACCACCAGAAACAGCTATCTCTCGACTTCTACATCTTTCGTCTGTCACCTATGTTTCAAACCATGCAGTTATTTATGTAAGTAATCTCAGTATCTGCTTGCATGCGTATGTGACATAGCGTTGCTTTACCAGATATGTGATACTACAACACCAACTAGTCTCTTATCAATAACCAATCGAGAACATTTAGATAAAGCCAATCTGGCGTTTGATAACTTGTGACCCTCTATAATACAGGTATGAAGTGGGGATGATGATCAAAATTGATGACTTCGAGGTGAGTGTTACAAGGCAATGAGGAACCTTTATGTGGTGGGTTGACCTTATAGAAGGGACAGCGGTTACATTTTAAAATCATGAAAAGAGAAGGACATATTAAATAAAGTCGACCTGGACACATGTGTGTGAAAACAGGATATGATAGAAACGTTTAGAAAGTTTTTGATCATAGGTCTGCTCTATCCGGGTGACACAGGTTAAACGATAATTCTCAAAGGTTTCAAGGCACGCAGGCGACGAACATCCGTCGTTGATAACGCTTACACGGAAGTAAGAATGAATTTAGATGGAGCAGAGGCAGAATTAAAAGTCTCCTCGTAATGCTCGTTAGCGCATTAAGTATATACAAATCAATTTTACATTGAGAAATATCAAATGGTGATATTAATCTTTTATCAGTTGTATTTTACTACACTCTTTTGCTTAGTGTAGCGTATATAATGGAAGCACTCCGTCGGTTACGACGACGAGGGTTCCGGTTGATCCGAATCAACGGAACAGCCTGCTCGTGAAATTAACGTGTAAGTGGCTGAGCACTCCACAGACACGTGTACCCTTAACGTAGTTCTCGGGGATATTCAGCGTGACACAGAGAGTGACAAGGCCGGCCTTTTGAAATACAGGTACAACAGAAACAGGAAGTAAGAGTGAGAGAAAGTTGTGGTGAAAGAGTACAGCAGGGATCACCACCATCCCCTGCCAAAGCCTCGTGGAGCTTTTAGGTGTTTTCGCTCAATAAATACTCACAACGCCCGGTCTGGGAATCGAAACCGCGATACTATGACCGCGAGTCCACTGCCCTAACCACTGGGCCATTGCGCCTCCACTAGCGTATATAATATCATGTTGAGTAAAAAGTAAGCAACGTTTTCAACCATGAAGAAATTGTACCAGGTTTTGCAGAGTTTTTAATTTTTTAAGATAATTTTTGCAATAGTCTGATAGTACAGACATAGACTTGCCCAAATGCATCAATACATTCATATTGATATTTTTTCACTGTTGTTACAATAATCTGAAACGGAACTATCAAAGCGCGATATTCGAGCAATTTTGCAATTCAACTTAAAAAAAAAAAAAACAACGTAAAGCAGCTGAAGCGATATCAACGAAACATTAGGTGAGGCAATGACCAGTGAGTGATCAGCTCGAAAATGGTTTAAACGATTTTGCAGAGAACTGAGCCTTGAATATCGTGAGCGTAATGGACACCCATCTGTCATCGATGACGGTCAATTAAAGACTGTCATTGAGAAAACTCCACGTAAAACAAATCGAGAACTCGCAGAAGAACTTCAAGCTAGCCAGAAAACTGCCTGCAAACCATTTGCATTCGATCGAAAAAGGAAAAAAGCTCGACAAATGAAAATCAAAATTTGCGCGTCGCTTCTTCTCCGAAACCAGACTGATCCATTTCTCGATCGTATTGTAACTTGCGATGAAAAGTGGATTCTATACCATAATAAAAAAGTTTTTCGCAGTGGTGGGACCAAAATGAAGCGCCGAAAACTTCCCCTGAACCCGAGCTTCAAAAAGAAAGTTATGGTGACTGTTTGGTGGTAGAGAGCAGGATACATCAGTATAACTTGTTAAAATCCAGAAAAACATTATTGCAGAAACATATTGCCATGAAGTCGCCGAAATGAACGAAAAACTACTACTCCTCCGTCCCCGGCTGGTCAACAGAAGAGGGTCAATCATTCGTCACGACAATGCTCGACCATACGGTTCACTAATGACGCTCCAGAAGTTGAGGGAACTTGGCTATGAAGTTCTTCCCCACCCAGCTTACTCTCCAGACCTTTCTCCTACCGACTACCACTTTTTCAAGCACCTTGATGGTTTCCTGCGAGAAAAGGAGTTAAAAAATCAAACCGATGCTGAAAGTGCGTTCAAAGAGTTCATCAGCTCCAGAACTCCAGATTTTTATGTTACCGGAATAAACAAACTTGTAACTCGTTTGCAAATATATGTTGATTGTAATGGCATTTACTTCGATGAATAAAATTTTCGCATTGTTGATGAATATCATGCTTCAAAACGCTGCTTACTTTTTACTCAGCCTGATACTATTCTGTACATTGTCACATATTTCTTTTAAATAAATAATCCATAATCGTATTTCTATAAGTTTATATTTAATAGTTACGTCTAAAGATATTTTCGAATCATCAATCATCAAATTGGAATTGACAGATATTTTCTTGAAAATACATATGTCGGCCTATGATTATAAAGGATTTATTGATTCTTTTCATCATAATAATTTAATCTTGAATAAAATCTAAAGTACGTTTTTCTTTTGTTTAAATGAAGTAGTTTAATTATATCAGCTGTTTTTTGTTAAGTTCGTTAATTTTATAAGTATTAAATAACTAGCAAACCATTCTATAGTTATTAGCTTATATAACTCTTACGCAACTGGAATTTACTTTAATTGATGTTTTAAAATATGTGAATCTGATAAACGTGTATGCGAAAGTGTATGTAGATGTTATTTGTATTTAGGAAAACGATAGCATTGGTAAACGGGGAAGTAAGAAAAAGCAAAAGGAAGTAATAGTGATCATATTCTGTGTATGTATATCTATATCATTAAATTTGTACACGATCAATTCATGCACAAAATCTATTTGCATTCGTTCATAAACTTTGTTAAATATACTTAAAATTCTATGCTTATATTCGATCATATGAATTAGAAACCATTCATCTGTGATATTTTCTAATCATGTGACACTAAAGATTTTTCAAGCACAATATATCTCCATTTCAATATGTATTGTAATAAATATCCTATTTTGGGTCATAGAAACGTACTTATCAAATAAATTTCAGTCTAAGAAATATAGGAAATACGATTGCACTTTATTAACATATTTCATCTTGATATTCAACGAGTCTAAGTATATTTTCAATTGTCATTTGACATATGAAAGAAATATTCAGTTATTCATTAATTCCAGTTTGTGATTTACATCAAAAGAATGGAGGCCTCAGATGAATGAATTTGCTGAAAGCAAACTTTGTTAAAATCTCAATCAATACCATAAGCTAGCTGCAACATTTTATAGATACAAAAGTAGATTTCGTGCAGATAAATTTTAGGGTCATATTTCAGAAAATAATAAAGCATTGTTATTATGAGTACAGATTACCAGTTATCACTATATAATACACCTTGCTAACTTAATGCCTCAAAAATACTTTTGGCAGTTCGATCATTCATATTTTCAACAATTTACGACAAGGTTAGAATTTCGCTGACAAACTCCAGAGCGAAACATGTTATTGATGTTTGCTGAAAGTAGCCATCGGCTAATTATTATTTTACTAACTTATCAAGCATTAAATGAGTTTTGGTCCATAGTCTAGTGGACAAAAACATTTTTTGTTGCAATGGATATCACATCTCCAGCTGCGAGACATATTTACTCTGAAAATATATCAAAATGTAAAGAAAATTATTCAATTATATATTTGCTATATACTATGCTTTAGATGAACATATGAAGAATATTAGTATATTAGGGGAATTAAGATTGTTAGTATAAAGCAAACTCGGCTGAGATATCAGAATCGCTAAAACACAAAGTAGAATTAAAAATCAATCTATATCGACGATGGAATATTTTTTTTTTAAAAAGGGAAAATAAAATCTCAAGGTTTTTCTGAAATAAATTTTTCATTTACAAACCAGAGATGACGTGAATAGGATTCATTAGCTGGTGATATTTTTTGGAAGATTCTCAATCTAGTCACCACTGAATGATCATCTGTTCATCGCAATAATGCATTTTCGCTGAGGTTCTTAAGGGCCTTAAAACACAAGTATACGACAAAGGGAAGCACGTTTCTAAATAAAACTTGCCCTAACAAAGATTGCGAAAGAAGAATTGTGTCTCGACTCATAGCTTTTACCATCACTTGAAATATTTGAGACAAGAGTGATAGACAGATTCAGGACGAGGTATGAAAGGCCATTCCCTTTGGACATAAGAAATTGTATCCTTTTATTTCATGAAATAAGGCAGTTAAGTAATGATAATAATAATAATAATAATGATAATGGCTTCACATTATGCCACAAGGGCAGCCATTTTGGGGGAGGGTATGTGTCGATTACATCGACTCCGATACTTAATTTTTCGACCACGAAAGAATGACAGGCAAAGTCGGTGGAATTTGAACTTAGAAAGTAAAGACGGACTAAATGACATTAACCAGCATGCCAACGGTTCTGAGTTAGCTGCTTTTAATGGGTTTAGTGCAAGGCTAGCAACTTTAGGGCATCCTAGTTTTGAACCGTCACTTATTTTACTAATCCCGAAGGGATGAAAAGCGAATCTGTTGTCGAAGGTTTGACAGGGTCTCAGAATTAGCCGGAGCAAGTGAAATCGAGGGCTCTGACGTGTGAAATAGAAATAGTAATAATCCTGCCTTCTATATGCACAAGGCCTGAAATTTTTGTGGGAGGTAGGGAGCTAGTCGATGACACAACCCTTGTGGCACTTATTTCATTGACCCAGAAAGGATACCAACTCACCGACAAGAGGTACAACAATAAAAATCCCCTATAACACTCCATAGTGTAACTTCCACCCATCGCGTTGTCCGACGGACACAAAGCTGTGAGCCCTTGCCAACACTCCAGATGCCAAGCGCCCTTACTTAGTCTGCGCTTGACCCAGCAATGAAGTTCTGTCAATGAGATGAGCTGTGGAAAATCCTGTGGCAAACGGCGCCTACACCTGCTCACCGTTGAGAAAACGTTGGAGATATCGCAGCCTCAGCGCTTGTCTGTGCATCATTAGCCACAACATGCCCAGTCCTCCACTCAGCAAAAAAAAACACCATAGAATGGTATGTAAAAATAGCCACAGAGTCGCTATTATTGGAAGTAAGAAGGTCAGGCTTGTGTAGGATGGAAGATTGCAAAGATACAGCATTGTACAAGCACTTGAGAATGAATGAAACTGAAAATAGGTGGATAACGAAAAGAATGCACGGACAATTTGATAGGGATGTTGAAGATAAGACAGACAGAGAAAAACGATGGCTATGGATGACTAAAAGTGATTTAAAACAGGAAACGGAGGTTCTAATCTGTGCTGCCCAAGAGCAAGCATTGAGAACCAATTACATCAAATACAGAATAAACAAAACATCAGAAAGTGATAAGTGCTGAATTTGTGGAAAAAATGGTGAAACCGTATGGCATATTAGCAGTCAATGTACACCACTAGTACAGAAAGGATATAAGAGACGTCATGGCAACATAGCAAGGATTGTCCATTGGCCACTTTGCAACAAGTATGGACTTGACAAGCAAAAAATTAGTATGAACATAAACCCGAAGGCATCATCGAAAATGATAATGCAAAGATCCTTATGGGATTTTATGATTCAGTGCGACCATGAGATAGAGAATAGGAAACCAGACATAGTGTTAATTGAGAAAGAAAGCAAACGATGTTGGATCATAGATATGACATGCCCACTGACAACAAGGTACGCGAAAAGGAAGAAGGAAATGTCGATAGATATGACAGGTTAGCTTGGGAGGTTAAGCAGTTGTGGTCGCTGAAGAAGGTGGTAGTAGTACCAATAATTGTCGGATCTCTGGGAACAGTGAGTAAAAATCTTTAGAAGTACAGGGAACAAATAGGGACTGCAATAAGGGAGGAGCACTTGCAGAAAACAGCACTGTTTGGAACCGCTCGAATACTCCGGATGGTCCTCGAAGAATAAGGGTGCTACCTTATTTCACTAGTAGTGAACCGCTGACACCATGGTACATCTCCAGCGTTAGAAGCTGTGCAAAGAAAATAAAAATAATAATAGAAATAATAATAATAACAATAATTGTATGCCCCTTTGATCCACGAATAGTCAAGAAGAAAGGCGAAAAGATAGATACAACCCTCTTAAGTACGAAATAACCTGGCTATAGAAAATGAAGAAGGTGAAGATAGTGCCAATTATTGCTGGGTTCTTGGGAACAGTATCACAAGACATAAAGAAGAATATAAAGTAAATTGGAATAGAGTGCCCTGTAAAACTGTTACAAGAGTTTTGCCTCCTCGGCACGGCCAAAATAATCAGGAAAGTATTAGACAGCTGAAAAGAACGAATAGCATGGTACCGTGTGCTGCAGGTAGTAAGCCCGTTACGCATACAAGACTCCAGGAGCTCCAACAAAACATATGATAAAGAGAAAATAATAATGATAATAATAATATCAATAAAAGGAAAAATTTTATAAAGCTATGGTTAGTGTGTGCCTACCACAAATGTAGTCATACAGGAAGTAAAGAAAGTTCTAAATACCGATGGAAACTGAGCTACAGTCTCAGTTTATTCACTGTATGACATCGTGCGCTTCCAAAATAGAAGCTACAGAGGAACATATATATTGATTAGCTGTCAATCGGGGATATGTATAAGTGGTCTTCAATTAGGTATACGCATGAAGAAACTATAAAAGAGTTACCAATCAATTGTTAGCTCTCATATTTCGAAACAGTATTGATTTAACAACGGCAGTAGTTCTTTTCACAGTGATTTTATTCTTGGATTGGCAGAATAGTTAAAACGTCGGACAAAATACGCATCGCAAATTGCATCGGCTCTTTCCATTCAGATTTCAGATTCTAACAAGAATTTCCTAATTTCGGGGTTGATAGTATAAAGTATGGAGTCCATGTATTGGACTTCCCCTTCCTCTAAAAATTGCTGGCTGTGAGTCAAAATTAGAAAATTATCATAACTTATTAAGGTGTAGAACTGGCAGAATCATTAGCAGCTCATAGAAAATGATTTTCTGTATTTCTTTCGGCTCCTTATGTTCTGTATTCAAATTCTGTCAAGATCGACTTTGCCTTTCATCCTTTCGAGTTTAATAAAATACGTTACCAATCAAGTACTGGGGTTGATGTAAATGACTTGCCCCACTCCCCCTCAAAACTGCAACCTTATACCTAAATTAGAAAGAACTATTATAATTAAAAAAACGCCGAGCTGGCGAAATCGTTAGTTCGTCAGAGAAAGCGCGTTGTGGCATTTATACCCGGTCTTTACGTTATGAGCTCAAATCCCGCCAAGGTGAACACTGTCTTTTATCCTTTTGGGGTCGATAAAATAAGTGCCTGTGGAGCACTGGGCTCGATGTAATCGACTTGCACCCTCTACTAAAATTTCAGGCTTTGTGCCTGTAGTAGAAAGGATTATCATCATCTAGGTTTAAGTTGCAGATTACCTTCAAGTAAACTACTACCTCAAATCAGAAAGAGAGAGAGAGAGAGAGAGAGAGAGAGAGAGAGGAGAACTTCCAAGAACTACGATATTATACAATTTCAACCATCATGGTATTAATTCTCATCCCTTCGATTAAAACATGCATTGTTTAAAGTGTTAATATATTCACTAACAGTTTTAATTATGAAGCACTCCCAAGTCATTTAATCTGAATTTGGGTTGCCTTTGTCTTTTGCTCTCTTTATAATTAATAAGCAGGAATTGCTCCAGTTGACTTGAAGATAGGTCTAAGTTCGTATCGTATCGTTTTACAATGCACTCAAAGGCATATCTACTTGCAAATAAATGCGTAGACATATATTTATTGTTATTAGTCACGTTTTATTTTTGTTTCGCTCTAGATTAAGTCTTGATTCAGCAAACAACCACATCTATCCCATTTTTTTGCATATATACCCATGTTTTCTTAATTTTTAAAAACTAACTGGTTGAGAGACCACGAAGAGGGTTCGTATGATTGCTATATGTATGTGTGTGTGGAACAATTTTTATAACTCTAAAATTAGTAGAAAGAAGTAAAATCTTAGAGATAACAGATAACAAGACTGGATATTTTTAGGTAGGCAGACAGAGAGAGACAGACATACAGACAGACAGATAGACAGACAGGCAGAGAAAGAGAGAAAGAAAGAAAAGTTAAGTGTACAAATGGACGGGCAGCTTTAGAGAATCGCCATATTACAAGTAGTATCTGTTGAAGAAAATAATAGTACAATGTATTGGCTATGTAACTGTTACTATTGATTTAAATTGCTGCCGAGAATATTTTTCGTTTCTTTTCTTTTCTTTTGACAATATATATCATGACAGCTATTTTCACAGCCACAAATATTTTAAGATAAACATCTCGCTCTCTAATAATGCACCGATCTTATTAATGCTATTAACACCCACCACACAATCTCTAACTATTCTTTCAACACCTCTGAAAGACTCAATTAGCACTTCTGATTTTGCTACTCTCAGCAATGAACCGGCATCACCCCCACAACCACCACCACCACCACTACCACTACTACTACCACCACCACCACCACTTCTACTACTACTACCACCACCACCACCACCACCACTACTACTACTACTACTACTACCACGACCACGACCACCACTACTACTACTACTACCACCACCACCACCCCACCACCACCACCACCACCACCACCACCGCCACCACCACCACCACCACTACTACTACTATCACTGTTGCTACTGCTGCTTTAACTACAACTACTACCACTTTTACTCTTACTATTACAGTATTATTTTTGCGTGTTTAACTATTATATAAAAAATTAAAGACGAAGTTCTCTTGATGTGAAAATGAGTGTTAGAATGGAAGTTCATTGCATTTATTTTCAGGGACTTCTGGGAGATTCTAGTAATTCTATCTCCAGACAAGTTAATGTAGTCACAGTTTATAATTTCCTTTGTTCTTGCCATAATCGATATGCCGAAGATGTATCGCAAAATTATGAAGAAATATAGGTACACGTCGGGTTGGTTAGCTGTTGTTTAAAATTAAGCCAACAATGATTGAGCAGATCTCTGATAAGTCGAGGCACATGGCGTAGTGGTTAGAGCAGCGGACTCCCGGTCGAGGGATCGCGGGTTCGAATCTCAGACCGGACGATGCGTGTGTTTATGAGCGAAATACCTAAGCTCCACGCGGCTCCGGCAGAAGGTAATGGCGAAACTTCTGCTGACTCTTTCGCCACAACTTCCTCTCACTCTTTCATCCTGCATCTTGCAGCTCACCTGCGATGGACCGGCGTTCCATCCAGGTGGGGAACTTATACGCCAAGAAACCGGGAAACCGGCCCTTATGAGCCAGGCATGACCCGAGAAGGAACAAACAAAAAAAAAACTGTGATAAACAACACTCCAGCCATGACTATCCTGTCTGATTAAAGGCATGTTGAAAGCATTATCCAATTTGTCAGGGAAGATCTGGATGCTTTTTCGAGAGCAGTTACCACGTTAAGCTATTTTACTGACTGGTAAAATACTGAGTGGTAATGAATAAAATTACTTAGCCTTCGAGCCTCAACAGCGGAGGTGTAGAGGTGAAGACGTGATATCTGATATATTCAGAGTATTTTGAGACCTCTGCCAATTACTTCATGTTAAAGAGACAGAAGGATAGAAGGGCAGAAGGAAGCAAGTGCGAGAGAGAGACTGAGACAGACAGACAGAGAGAAAGTGGGGTGGACCAAGTGGAATCGACCTCAATATTGGTAGTTCATTTATCGACCCTGAAAAGGTAGAATGCAAAGTTGACCTCTGTGATAATTTCATTTCAAAGCACATGAAGCTACATGAATAATTTGGGGTATTCCCTGTTGTGGTGGATATTCCGACCTTTCATCTTTCGATGAAAAGTGAACTAAAAGTAGGAGTCATTTTATTGGAGGTCAATGCCTTTTACAATAATGAATCCTGAATGTGAATAGAACCCTTGTAGAAAACAAATGGTGATTACTCAATAGAAAGTGATATGTTTGTACGAAATAAAACTACGTGAAGGACTTTAATCGCGGCTGGACAAGCTTCAAATTATTTTGACCCATAAATATAAATTGCGAATATAAAGTAGCTTTTATGTAAATATTTTTCATAAGATATGAGATTGTTTTATATACCCAGTATTATCTTAGTATTAAAAATGTAAGGATTTTTATTGATAACACACCTCTATAAGAAGCATTATCGATTTGTTTGTTGCGTAGCAATATTCTCTACTGATGTGCTCTCAAAGTTTATCTCTGAAGCTTAACTCACTGTAACGCATATTTTCTAAGATTGTATCAATAATGATTAAGCTAATCATATAATCTAGCTAACATAGTTAATTCTATATTTCTACATTAAAACCAAGGTGACGTTGACATTATAAACATATAAAACACTATCGACCATACATATTCAATGTATGTGTTTTGTTTGTTCCCCGGTTCGCTACGATATAGCGCCTGGGGGACGACTCTCTCATAATGCTAGATGTTAAAACACTTGAAAGTCATACACAAGCGAGACAACTGTATATATACATATATATACATATATATATATATATGTGTGTCTATACACATGTATATATATAAATCCATATATATATATATATATATTATATATATATATATATATAAATACGTATATATACATATATATATGTATATATAAATGTATATATGTATATGTACATATACATATATATTTACACACATATATATATATATATATATATATATATATATATATATATATATATATATATATATATATATATATATATATATATATATACAGTTGGCTACCATGGTGCTATTTTTCTGTGAGAAAAACAGCACCATGGCGCCAATTCACACTCCCATTATTAAAGCAGAATTTCATTTGTTTGTCAAATTGTTGACTGAACAGACAAAAATAATATCTTGATTTCGAAGCAAAGAAACACACTAAGTAAGGTTGCAATGATTTGAAAATATGAGAGTCAATCAGCGCAAGATCAGAAGTGCAAAGAGGCTGCTGCAAAACTTCCATATTTAGTTCCATAATTTATCCTGAATCACTGGGGCAATATGTGCTCTTGCTTTATTGTTTAAGAGAAACACCTCTTTACAACCGACCAATGATGGGCACTTATACTGCAGCTTTCAATTGGCGACAATACTTCTCCACATTAAATTAGTATAAGTTTTCTCGAGTGTAGTCCTTATTTGGGGATGGAACCTCGTTTTTACATTGAGTGCTAACCATTGTCGTTGTCGTTAGATACAGTTATAGAGAAACCATTCTTTATAACTTGTTAAAATCCTACCCAGGAATGGTATCAAGGTTACTCTTCAATGGCGTAAGGAGGAGAAATATTTGATTAAGATGAGAAGCACTCAGATGATGAGAGACACGCTAACGCAGTTTTGACACTTTTCCTAGTTCATGAAGGTGTTTTATGATCAAAGTATGACTAGAGTTGAACTGTTTTGATAATTTTTATGCCGTATTCTTTGGATTTCCCTCAGCTATGGTTTTCATATGTTCAGTTTTGACAAAACTTAGTCGTCTACATCAAGGGGAATCTGTGAGAGAAAGATTTCCCCAGCGAAACTGGCCAAACTATCATTGGCATCTCTGGACACTTCAAGCTTCACGTCCATAGACAAAACGAATATTTCTTACTGTTTCTATTGCTGAAGAGGCACTCGTAAATTCACACAGCAGGAAGTGTCTGATAAGGGCCTGATCTAAATTCATTTTAATTGGATACAATGGATACGAATGTGATCAATTTAAAGTAATCTGCAAAGAACGGAAAAGAAACAGCTAACGTGCTGGTGGGATACTGCTAAATGGAGAAGGTATGTTTTATCGAGTTCTGAAGAAAAATATCGCTTTGGTCGTAATACAGATGCCGGAGAGCATAAATAAGTGTATTTCAGCTAGATGTTACAGCGCGAGATTGCCATTTTCCAATTGGGCGAATTTTACTCTTGAGGATGCGAGAATTATGCTCTTATCTTAAGTGTTCTGGTTGCTTGCATTTGATGTTCTATAATGTAATAATGGAGAAGAGGATTCGGTAAGCACTGCTTTAAATCGACTGTTGTGAAGCCAAATTTCTAGTTAATTGAACAGAGCTATAGTTGAGCATTTATATAAGAATGGATGGAGTATATAAATGCGATATTATCTGCATGTTGCAGTGTGTACATTTTGAATGGATGTAAGATGGTTGCGTATGTAACCATCAGTTAGCATGTAAAAGGCGTGGAACTGACACTCGTTCACAGATATACATTTAGACTGTAAAGAAGCGTCTACGTAATCAATGAACATGATAAAATTAGCTCCAAAACCTTAAAGTTCACCCACTATCTAAAAAAGTGAATGAATATACAAGGTAAATTGGACATGATTTTAACATGCCAACAAAGAACGCGAGATTGTCACCGTTGCACTGCCGTACGAACAGTAAAAATTCAGTACAAGTCTTGATACATGATTGTGTGTGTTCTTCTGCTACTGTAGAAAACTAGTTCAATGATGTTTTCTAGGGCATTGTTCATGGAAATATTGTATGTTTGTTTCGAGGTGTTAAGCCGTCATTTGCACGAAGCCAAGCTTCTCATGGAACTGAAATGTTTTGCCGTGACTTTTACATTTTTCTGTGGAACATTAACTGCATGATCCAAGTGAAAATCTGATAATTAAATGCACTTATGTGATTGATACATGGGACATAATCTTTATATCCGAATCTGTCAACAAAAATTGTATAAATACTCTAATAATCACCAAGGATATTCATGTGTACCGACCAGAGTAGCAAATCCCTTTATGAAATGTAAAATTTTTCTAAGCTTTAAGTATATTAATGAAATATTTACCATTTTTGCAACACCAGTTACATACGAAAACAAAATATTTACAGCTGTTGCTCAAAAAGTATTGTTTTTAAATATCTACCTTTGAAATCAGCAATGGTAATAATACTTTTATCTTTTAATGACTACGAAACAAGATTCTTGGTTTATCTATTGACTTATTCTCGCGTTATTTATATGGTGATATCATCTAGTATAATTATCAGGTTGAATCTGAGGATATTTCGTATGTCAAGCTATAATTAATAGTTCAAACGAATTACGATGCCAGCGTTTTACAAGGTCATATGATGGGGCATCATCACCATAAGTTACTTTCATTTCATCAAAAGTCTCCCGTGGTGTGCGTCCTTTCAAATACAAAAACCGGATCACTGCTCGACACTCAACAGGCTCCATTTCACACTTGACTCGGTTCAAACACCTGTAAATCAGAAACCACAATTAATTCAGAGCTGTAATTTGCCACTTACTCTATAGAGATATAAATGATTGCACATGCAAAATTTCAGCTAGCTCAAACAACTGCAAGTGGGTCAGCGGCATTACTTATTGAACGTCCCTCGTAATTAAGTTAATCGTGCTACATTCAATATTTTAAAGCAGTGTAAAGAACGTTTATATCATTCGAACTGATGTTATTGCTTAGGGTGAGAAAACTGTATCTCACCGTTTTCTTTCGGAAGAATTCGATAGAATACTAAATGTCTTGTATGAACTCTTGATCTAAGGTTAAAATAATTATATTTTGGAGGAAAAGTTATGAATTTGCTAAATATTTTAGACAAATATTAACTGTAATCAAAAGTGGCAACAGATAAGAAGTTGTCGACGCCAGGCATGTTAACTAGCCTGCAACTAAACTCGTATCCAGATAATTCGGAGGAGGATCAAGAATAGCAAATTAAAATTTAAAAATTCTATATTTATATAAGCTCTGACACCTAACCTAAAGTAATAATGGGAAAATTAAAATACCAGAGAAATGTAACAGTTTTTAATAAAGTTGAAAACGTTTCTAATAGTTTGTATTAATTTTATGAACGGTGCGATATTGAAATAGTTTCTAGAAAATCAAACCTTATTGTCCGGTCGTCATCGATGTTTAGATTGGATGAAATTTCCGAATTTGCATCTCAATGTTCAAATAGCCTGTTTTAAACTTGGCATGAAATACTTTAAGAATGGTGGTGTAGACTTTCTAATAAATACAACGTGACGAAGAAAATAAGTTGTGTAATATTACATAAGTAGTTAATTTAATCATTCGCAATGAAGCTTTGTCAGAAATCATGGACTCTGTTCAGTCTCAAAAGAGTGCAGAAGTAGAAAACAGAACATTATAACATTATAGCAATATTGTGTAAGGTGGAGAGCTGGTGGAATCGTTAGCGCGCCGGGCAAAGTGCTTAGCGATATTTCGTCTGCCGCTACGTTCTGAGTTCAACGAGGTCGACTTTGCCTTTTATCCTTTCGTGGTTGATTAAATAAGTACCGGTTACCCACTGGGGTCGATATAATCGACTTAATCCGTTTGTCTGTCCTTGTTTGTCCTCTCTGTGTTTAGCTCCTTATGGGTAGTAAAGAAATAGGTATTTCATTTGTCTTCACGGTATCAGTTCAAATGGCGGAGCTGACAGAAACGTTAGCACGCCGGGCGAAATGCTTAGCGGTATTTCGTCTGCCGTTACGTTGTGAGTTCAAATTCCGCCGAGGTCGACTTTGTCTTTCATCCTTTCGGGGTCGATAAATTAAGTACCAGTAACGCACTGGGGTCGATGTAATCGACTTAATACCTATGTACGTCCTTGTTTGTCCCCTCTATCTTTAGCCCCTTGTGGGTAGTAAAGAAATAGAAATAGGTATCAGTCCAAATTCTGTGGAGGTCGACTTTGCCTTTCATCATTTCGAGGTCGATAACATAAGTATCAGTCAAGTACTGGGGTTGATGTATTCAACTTACGATTCCCCCGAAGTTGCTGGCCTGTGCCAAAATTCAAAATCATTATTACAATATAAACATGTGCAAGTTACTTTAAGCTTTTAAGAGTATATCATAACATGTTATGGTATACAAATTTCATGAAACACGGAAGTAAAACACATGGCCAACTAGTTCCATCCTTATTGTTTCTCTTATAATTTATTACTTAAAGATATATTTTATCCATTTTGCTATATGTTTTTATGGAAAAAGCATTAAAAGACGAAGTATAACTAAAAGGATTTTATTGATGAAATACAAGAGTAAGATCTTCATAATCCCATCAAAATATTTCTAGCATATCGGTTTCTTCTTGAGAAGAAAATAAAATATAAATGATACAAGAGAAAATTTGCGTGAGAAAAATCTCTTCTGTTGGAACTGGCAACATATGTGTAATTGACCCAAAATATGAGAAACAAGCAGTGTTCGAACATAGCAGAAACATTAAGGCAACGTTTCGCTGAAATTAACGATTTTGATATCTGCTAGCCCAAAACATTTACTTTTCATCTGCGACAGTCGTCAAAGCATATTTACTTTTACTCCTGTTATAAAGACAAATGGTTTTAAGTTTATTTGAAAGCATAGCCTTTCATCGTAAACTCCCTATTATCTGAAACAATATTTGGTTTATTAAATAAATTTCACGCATTGTTCAACCGATAAATAAATGATTCACACAAGAAATTTTTTGATCTTTAAAAATTAAGAAACTGCATTATAATACAATACAGCAGGTTGAGTGAAATGGTTTTTACGGATTTTAACATAATATTTGGCAACTTGTATCTCCATGTAAACATCATCAATTTAATACAACTTGTAATCCAATCGTTGCTGATTCTTTTTCTTTATTTTTATAAATAACATTTAAATATCAATTGTCTGTTCTTAAAAAATTATAATTAGACCCATTTTACGATTCATGTGGAAGAAGAAAACTGATTGCTAGAGCAACGTCAAAACAAATTATAATGCGGAAGGTACAGGAACTGTCAACGAACGAGTAACACAAAATTGGTTCAGACATATGAAAGAAGGTGGCACCAGCTTGAAAGAAAAGTGAAGGTCAGGGAGACCTGATGATGAGGCATTGCTTAAAATGATTGAACAACAGTCAAGCGCACACATAGTCGGTAACTAGCTGAAATTTTGCATGTGCAATCATTTATATCTCTATAGAGTAAGTGGCAAATTACAGCTCTGAATTAATTGTGGTTTCTGATTTACAGGTGTTTGAACCGAGTCAAGTGTGAAATGGAGCCTGTTGAGTGTCGAGCAGTGATCCGGTTTTTGTATTTGAAAGGACGCACACCACGGGAGACTTTTGATGAAATGAAAGTAACTTATGGTGATGATGCCCCATCATATGACCTTGTAAAACGCTGGCATCGTGAATTCAAACATGGTCGGAACTCTGTGTAAACAGCTCCCAGATCTGGTCGCCCCTTCTGCCATTGATGAGGCATCTGTCCATCAAGTTGAGGCTGCCATTTTGGAAGATCGACGCATAATTATTCGCCAAATAGCCCATGAGGTCAAGATTAGTACCGGGTCTGTGGAAACTATCATTCATGACCATTTGCATATGCAAAAGGTGTCTGCCAGATAGATTCCCAGGTTGCTCACACCTTTCCAGAAGCAAGAACGCGTCGAGTGCTCGAGGGTGAATTTGGAGATGTGCCAAGAAGATGAGTCAAAATTTTTCAAAAGACTGATTACACAGGATGAAACCTGGGTCCATCACGATGATCCAGAGACCAAAGCCCAGTCAATGCAGTGGAAGCACCGTGACTCACCCCCTCCAAAGAAGGCAAGGGTGCAGCCCTCCGCTGGCAAGGTCATGCTCACAGTCTTCTGGGACCAGGACGGAGTAGTGATGACAGATTTCCTAGCAAAGAGCTTATTATGCTTCACTTTTGAGGAAATTAAGAGAAGTTATAAAAATCAAGAGGCGGGGCAAAATCAGCAAAGGCATCCTCCTCCTGCAGGACAACGCTCCGGTCCACAACTCGCTTGTCGCCAGATCAGAAGCACAGGCGTATGGCTATGAACTCCTCCCCCATCCCCCTACTTTCCTGACCTTGCACCCTCTGATTTTCACCTCTTCCCAGTCATGAAGTTGTTTTTGAAAGGAAAGCGTTTCCCAGATGATGCAGCCTTGATTTCTGAAGTCACGTTCAGGTTGGAGGACCAAGCTGGGGTCTTCTACAAAAACGGTCTCCAGAGCTGCATCAAACAATGGGAGAAATGCGTAACTCTGGGTGGTTCCTATGTAGAAAAAGACTAATAACTGTGCCAAGTTTCGTTGCTCTACTGCTATGGGAAGTGGGTCAGGGGCATTACTTATTGAATGCCCCTCGTAAATGGAAAGTTCAATGCGGAATAAGCTGTTTTCTCCTTGGAAAATATCAAAACAATCATAACAGATGACGCACTGGCTATTGAAGTGTTTCCAACTTTACAGATACATGTTATTATATAGGAGTACATTCCAGGAGTCAACCAGCCCATCAGTAAACAAAGCTTTGAATGATTTGCATTCTTCATAGTTAATAGCTTGTTTGCTAGCATGAATTGCTGGTTTTATTATTTGGGAAGCAATTAGTTGATCAATATTTAATTTGTACACAGTCTAAAAAAGAACAAAAAAAAAAATATCTTACTCGTTCATCTGTGCATTTCAAGCTTTAAAGCCAAATAGCTTGCTCGAAGGTTCTGAATACTTTCACTTACGGTTATAAAACGTTGGCTAATTTATTCTCAGACTCAAGCCATACGGTAGTTCACACAGCCATGTCACTTTGCTCACTGAGTTGGTCTCTTTCTTTCACTTTTTCTTACTTATCATGCTTATTGTATCGACCTTGATTTGTAGTGTCGATTAATGCACATATTACGTACATGAGTGGAGGCACATAGCCTAGTGGTTAGAGCAGCGGACTCGCGGGCGAGGGATCGCCGGTTCAAATCTCAGACCAGGCGATGTTTATGAGCGAAACACCTAAACTCCACGTGGCCCCGGCAGAAGGTAATGGCGAGCTTCTGCTGACTCTTTCGCCACAACTTTCTCTCACTCTTTCCTCCTGCATCTTGAAGCTCACTTGCGACGGACCGGCGTCCCGTCCAAGAGGGGAACCTATACGCCAAGAAACCGGGAAACCGGCCCTTATGAGCCAGGCATGGCTCGAGAAGGAACAAACATTACATACATGCAATGGTTCTAACTCATTCTGACTATTTCGTCTTTAATAACTATGAATTACTTTCATAATATGGTCTACCATATTCTATTAAAGAAGATTCCTAACTGTTATGTTCGTTATCGCTTGAACGTTGTTTCATTATGGCAAATATATCTACATATATAAATATGAAGGATGCGGATTAACAAAAATGTATTTAAAAAAATCAAATTGATATT
>NC_043010.1:41994459-41999459 GCF_006345805.1 Octopus sinensis
TCAGCTTAAGTTTAAAGTGAACGGAGGAGACACTGTACAGTCGTTTGACCAGTTACAAATAACGGCCAAATTTCCTTCAAATCACATTCTACAATGCAAAGATAAAATGGATTATGTAATTCCTGATCTTTGAAAAAATGGGACGAATTTGATCATAGATTAGCTCAATCAGGAATTACCTGGGTTAAAACGATACAACATGAACTAACGGATGTATAAAAATTCTTCCACATATTGTCGGCCTTCTGAAGTTCCACTGAAAACTATATGTTTAAAATATTTTCTCATGAGTTCGCATTCCTGCCATACTCATCGTGCCTTAATGCATTTAGTACCGCATTATTCAGGAATATTCTTCTTTTTTAGATGACATGCTTATTTTTACTGATATTTATAACATATTGCATTAAATACAAATTTAGGTTTAGCGTAGTTAGTGCATTCTTCGATTTTACTCCTCTTAACTTTTAAGAAGTCTTGCAAAGATAGGTTTTTGAAAGTGATAATTGCGAGGATATTGATAAATTTTCCTAGGTCTATATGTAACTACGTCATATATATGTACTTCCGGTCAGCATGTCTGAATAGTCGTCAATAATGTCAGATGTAGAATATGCACTAAGCCGATGGTAACATTCTGAACAGTTATGTGCTATAATGATATAAAATGTAAAGGCTGCTTAATGATATAAAAATGTAAAGGCCTAGGAGTGGCTGTGTAATACGAAGCTTGCTTCCCAACCACATGGTCCCGGGTTCAGTTCCACTGCGTGGCACCTTGGGCAAGTGTCTTCTACTATAGCCTTGGGCCGACCAAAGCTTTGTTATTGGATTTGGTAGACGGAAACTGGAAACCCGCCGTGTATATGTATGTATGTATGTATAATGTATGTATGTATGCATGTATTTGTGTGTCTGTGTTTGTCCCCCACCATCGCTTGACAACCGGTGCTGGTGTGTTTACGTCCCTGTAACTTAGCGGTTCTTTTGCAGAACTAGGCTTAGAAGGAAAAAGTCCTGGGGCTCATTTATTCAACTGAAGGCAGTGTGCCAGCATGGCCACAGTTAAATGACTGAAGCAAATAAAAGAATAAAAGAGATCAATTTCACTCCACGAGTATGGTTTTCTTTCCTTTCCGACTTAGGGACAACTAATTGATATATGCGCGTGTGTGTGTGTAATATACATACATATATATATATATATACATATGTGTGTGTGTGTGTAAGTGTGTATGTATGCATGTATGTATGTATGCGTGTATATATATATACAGTCGCAGGAGTGGCTGTGTGGTAAGTAGCTTGCTTACCAACCACATGGTTCCGGGTTCAGTCCCACTGCGTGGCAATTGGGCAAGTGTCTTCTACTATAAGCCTCGGGCCGACCAAAACCTTGTGAGTGGATTTGGTAGACCGAAACTGAAAGAAGCCCGTCGTATATATGTATATGTATATATATATATATATATATATATAATATATATATTATATATATATAATATATATATATGTATGTGTGTGTGTGTGTATATGTATATATATATATATATATATATATATATATATATATATATGTATGTATATATATATATATATATATATATATATATATATATATATATATATATGTGTGTGTGTGTGTGTGTGTTTGTATGTCTGTGTTTGTTCCCCCTCCCAACATCGCTTGACAACCGATGCTGGTCTGTTCACGATAGAATAAGTACTAGGGTTACAAAGAATAAGTCCTGGGGTCGATTTGCTCGACTAAAGGCGATGTTCCAGGATGGCCGCAGTCAAATGACTGAACAAGTAAAAGAGAGTAAAGAGTAATATATATATATATATATATATATATATATATATATATATATATATATATATATATATACATATATAAATAACTTATATATAACTCTGAAATTGGGACCAATACGGTATTAACGGAATTTTTTAGAAATTTCTATCGGCTTGCTTCGAGACGCATAATTATAATGGTTGTTGACAATTTGTCTATTTTCGGCATATTTGGCATTAGAATTTTTCTTTTAAATTTAACCTTTAAAGGTATTTTTTAATATGCTGGCCATTGATAAAATTTTTTTCGAAAAAATTTTATCCCATATTAGATGTATATACATATATATATATATATATACATATATATATATATATATTATATATATATATATATATATATATATATATATATATATATAATATATTATATATAATATATATATATATATATTATATATATATATATATATATATATATATACATATATATAAACACATATTTTTATGTATATGTGGGTGAGTGTGATATACATTATTTCTGTATTATTGTTTAAAATATGAAATCCCAAATTCTTAAATACACTGGAATTCTGAAAATGTTACTTCAAATACAACACGGAAACTTTCTACTATAGACAAATGTTCACTATGCATTTATGTTTCCATTTCTTATTAGGTATATCATTTGGCATCATCATCATCATCATCACCATCAGTAGCAGCAACAGTACCCTTTAGATCCGTTTTTCTATGTTAGTTTGGTTTAGGACATAACTCGATGCTTGCGCACATCTACAGAGAAAACAAGACTTTGTTTTTTATATTTCTGTGTCGGTTTCAGTTTTTTTTTTGTTGTTGTCAAAATTTAGTTCCGGTTGAATTGCATCGTGTAATAAGAGTTTGTCAAAAGAAGTCGCCTCATGTTTAACCAGTCAATAACATCTATGTGATCGATGCAGAAAAATGAAAAGAAAAAAAGAATATCATGATATTATATTTTGCCTATTACATTACAGATCAATTCTATTTAGTCATGAAAGTAATATCGAACTAGCCTACTATAATACATATCGAAATTTTTCTGGATGATATCCTGCAATCTGATTTATTCCTCTTATCTAACATCACTCTTATATAGTGCATCGATCATGTGCAAATTATTAAATTAATGCATGGTTAAAAAACGGTTATGAATTTCTTTTCTGTGTGAATCATAATGCGTATGTGTGTGTGTGTGTGTGTTTGATGTATTTGTAAGTATAAGTATTCAGTAATATGGCAACATATAAGATGGGACGGTCTCCCCCTTTCTATCTCCACATGATAACATTTGTAGCATTAATTTTCACTTTTCACAAAATAGATTCTACATACGCCTGCAGCTATAAAATGGGATGCACCTTAAATGTATGTAAATGAGTTTGAATGGTTGCAGCAAAAGCACAGCAGTAAAGGGAGAGAAGTGTAATTGAATCAGAGAATAAGAATTCCGCAAAGTATGGCAGACTGACCATGATGCAGCAAACAGCAGAGAAGTTTCGAATTGCATCGGAAGGCTCCATCATTAAATAGTTTGTACTAGTTACTAGTTTACATGATAAACATTATCAGATTTTTATGCATATATATATATGTATGCATATATATATATATTATATATATATATATATATATATATATATATTATATATATATATATATATATATATATAGTGTAAATTTAAACGCAAGAGAAGCGACCTTTAACAGGCAGCTTAACACGATAGAAGAAGCAGTCAAAACGACCAAACCACATTTAAGGGCAATTTCGATGAAAAATAAAAGCTTTTACCTTGTTATTTTTTTACAGTCATACTTAGGTTTCGAATTTTATTTAGCAAATAAAATAATTTGCTAGGCGAAATTCTCATCAGTGACCGCGCCATAACATTAACATATAATTTAGAGACAAATAATATGTAAAATTCGAAACCTAGGTATGACTGTAAAAAATAACAAGATAAAAGTTTTTATTTGCCCTTAAATGTGGTTTTGGTCGTTTTGACTGCTTCTTCTAGCGTGTAAAGCTTCCTGTTAAAGATCTCGGAAATATGATATTGTCTGTATCTAAATATGTCGATACGACAGAAAAAATTGTCGACTTTGTAAGGTGAATTCTACAATTAAAGCCGTGAATTTCACTATACGTGTTTTCGTTGTCTAATACTCCAATTTCCTCGAAACGCTCCTTAATGATATTTGGATCTACTTGTCATACATGAGGAATTACCTTGTATGTGTTTTCTTTTTGCTTCTATTGCAATAAGCAAGCTAATCATATATATATATATATATATATATATATAACAATGTGTGTAGTGGCTAACGATCTATCATGGATATATATATATATATATATATATATATATATATATCATTTGTTTAGGAAGATTTTTTATGTGAAATCAAGAGTTGGAAGAAATGTTATTGCATGCAACTGAAATAGCATTTAATTAAAATAGCCATTTGCGTATCATACTTATCGTATATAGATTAGTTTATATACATCACGATATATTGACATCTACATTAATATAATGCTGCTTCTATTGCTTACACTAAACTTTTATTCAGCCCAGAAAGTTTGAGCAATATAAGTGAATGTTTTATTGACTGTTTCATATGTATTAGATGGTAAACGCTCCTCTATACGTGCGACTAGTGAATTAATGTCGTTAAAAAGGTCCAAGAAGGTCGAAATGCGAAATGCTTGGACGCTGTTTCGCTCCGTTATAAATCTTGTATGAGTGCTTTTTCTTGTTCTTGTTTTAACATAGATTCTCTATCAGGCAAAATACATAGAATCATTCATTTCAATGATATATATACGATAACGTTGATACATAGACGTCGTTGTATCTTGAGCTAGATATTTTGCCGAGAAGAAACACACACACACACAGGTTCTATTTCGCATTTTATTCTTATTAGTCAACTTATCAAGACATCGATTGCTTAATTAATCTTTGATTTGTAAATGAATTTGTAATAGTTCTTACCTCACCATCCGAAACCTTGCCAATTACGTGCAACTCGCTTATAGCAGCTAGAAACCTAAACCAAGGCATATAATCACTAAATAAATCACTTAAATATAATCACTAAATCGCCTAAATTTTAAAGCGGTGAGCTGGCAGAAACATTAGCACGCCGGGCGAGAT
>NC_043010.1:42004459-42021959 GCF_006345805.1 Octopus sinensis
ACATGCATACATACATAAACACACATACATACATACATGCATGCAAACATTCAAAACGGCTAGTCACGTATTTGGCGTGAGAGACTATTTATCGAAAATACTATGAATAATATCTCCAACTTTGGAGCCACAACTATCAGCTTTGTTAAATAACTGGTTAATCACGTCTACTCACTCAAGCAACTTCATATATAACATAGCAATCATTAACGAAAAATTGCTTTTTGATCCCAAGTAATTCCCTATTGTTTAATATATAGTGGAAATTATTTTTGAATTTTACGTAGAAGAAAGTAACCTCAACAATTCTTAACACTAATTCAGTATTTAAAGTAGTAACGATACTGATTTTTTTCCCTTTAAACCTTTTCAAACCCAAGAATGTTCTCAATTAGATTTTCCATTTGGATCATGTATTCGTTAAACGTCCTAATCTCATTCTTCTTAAGCTCAGATTTTGGATCTCTCAATTGTTTGTTATTTTCACATTTTACATTTTTATATCTTTATATGCTATATTCTAGTATATTTTATCATTTTTTACCTGAACTGTCTCTGTAATCATTTATAAACTCTACAATCTTGATTTTTAAAACCAGTGAAAGCTTTACCGTCTTTACAAATTTTCTTTAGTTATTTTCCTAAAAACTCTTGTTAAACTGTGAATTTAAAATTTTATACCATTGCTTTTAAATTCAGAAATTAATATTTAAACTTAACTATTTAAACCTTAAATTCTAAAATGTTATGTGCGTACTTCATCAATGAATTTTTTTTAGAAATCTTTATAAATTTCTCCTTAATTTTTGATTTTTATTTCTCTCAAATATTTAAAATTTTCAGTTTTTTTTAATCCTCTAAAATTTTAATTATAAGCTTCCATTCTAATTTTTTTATTATTATTTTATCTATAAGATATCTTCATTCTTCATACTCTCAACTAGATACGAATATGAACCGCTGATTGCAATGCTTTTTGTCAACAGAGAACACCTCTTCCTTTCTATTCACAATACTTGCGATTCACTAATTCACCTGTGTAAGGGGACTTTGAGATACTGCGGTGTTTCGTGCATTTGCGTATTCTCAGCCCAAACTACTCCGCCAGATTGGTTTTGGTATTGTCCTTTCCCTCCATTTCTCTGGGGTATTCCCCACGCGACGTTTTCATTTTCCATTTGTTTAATCTTTGTTCTCCATCTTGTTTCTTAAATGTTTTAGGGTGTATCAAATTTTCATTGGCTGCTGTTATTTCTAACAGCAGCAAGCAAACGTAAGGGTACTTATTTGTACTCATGATTTTTGCTTCGGCTTTTTTTCCATGAGCGCATGTAAGTATTTCATTTATTTCTATTCGTATTTTCTACTGACGAGGAAAAAATCTATTATAAGATTAATTCCGAAATTGATTCAATATAGAAATAACGAACATTTAAAAAAAAATTCTGTTGGCTAGCTTTCCTCGATTTCAGCACAACGTATTTCTGTAGTGGGTATATAATATGTGGAAATTGGCGATTTAAAAGTCTGTTATCAGCATATTGGCATAGAAATAATTTTCTTTTGCCCTTGTTTATAAGGTGTTTATAATTTTAACCTTAAAGGTATTTTTGTATGCTGCCACTTTTCTTGATGAATTTTTTTCTGTAAAAAGCTTCATCCTATATTAGTAGTATATAGATAGATAGATAGGTAGATAGATAGATAGGTAGGTAGATAGATAGATAGGTAGGTAGATAGATAGATAGATAGACTGACATACATACATACAGACAGACAGACAGATAGATAGATAGATAGATAGATATATAGATAGATAGATATATAGATAGATAGATAGATAGATAGGTAGATAGATAGATAGACAGACAGACAGAGATGGGGGAGAGAACACAAAATAAATCAGCATGATTTTAGATCAGAAACTTGACGCAGATTATTATTCAAATTCCTCCATGGTAGACTTTGCCTTTCATCCTTTCGGGGTCGATTAAATAAGTACCAGTTACGCACTGGGGCCTATATAATCGACTTAATCCGTGTGTCTCTCCTTGTTTGTTCTCTCTGTGTTCAGCCCCTTGTGGGTAGTAAAGAAATAGGCATTTCGTCCGTCTTTACGTTCTGAGTTCAAATGCCACCGAGGTCGATTTTGCCTTTCATCCTTTCGGGGTCGATAAAATAAGTACCAGTTGAACACTGGGGTCGATCTAATTGACTCATATCCTTCCCCAAAATTGCTGCCCTTGTGGCAAAAATGTGAAACCATTATTATTGTTGTTGTCGTCATCGTCGTTGTTGCTGCCGCTGCTGTTGTTGTTATTTCATATAGGCCTAAACAGATCAAACTGTTGAAAAGAAAAATTCCTTACATCTGGCTACAACAAGTAACATTAGATGCCAAGAACCTTCCTAAATATCCTAGCTGTCCTTAATAACACTGTTTCCTGTAGCTGCACTAAACTAGATTTTATGCCTATTACCTCTATACACCTGTTCAAATCTTTATGGTTAGTTTCTAATGCATCTAGAATTACAGCGATGCATTTTACCTACTCTTTCCATGACCTCTGTAACTTATATTGACTTTCTCATCATTTGGGACTGTAAAGTCAATTACATGGCACTTTCTATTCTCTTTGTCAGGCGTTCTAGCTTCTATTACTCTGTCACTCTATAGTTAAAATCTCACATTATCTTATATTTCTTACTTTCGAACACTTTACTAGGTTCACAGATTATTTTCCCAAGTTTGTTATATCTTTCTTTCTTTGTATTCTTTCTGTGCCAGCATACTACATTCACTTACTATATGAGTAACACTTTCCTCCTTTGATTTATATAACCTACATAGAGAATCTACCTCGTTTTTGTCTGTCTTGGCTTTTATTCAATTAGTCCTCAATGTTTGATCTTTTGCTGCAAATAACAAACTTTCTGTACCCCTTTTCAGCCTTCCTTTCTGCAACTATAACCATGTCTCACTATTACTATTCCCGGCTACAGTCTTTGGTAATTACCATGCAAAGCCTTCTCTTGCCAGTCAGATAGTCCTCTACCTCGTTTCTTGTTAGTCAGAGGTACTTTTTGGGTTGTATGCGCTTTGCATTGTGAACAACTTTTAGGTTTTTCTACCCAAATTCTGTGGCTCGACCATTGTCCTTTCCAGGAAGGAAGCCGGGTATCTTAATACTGACATAGCCCATATATTTAATGCTTTAAGGATATTCCGTCAATTTTATTTCGAACACTCTCCCAATTCTCCTCTTGTAATCTTCAGAGATTTCCCTCAATTTTCTTCATCCATTATCCTATTGTCTTGCAGCACTGGTTGGTATTTGTATTCCTAATTATTCCACAGCAATCTCGTGATATTGTCTTGTGGTAGTTTTATTCCATCAAAATTTATCTTCTGGCCTCTCCTCATAATTAGTACTGCGCACACTTATTTAGCCAAACTACATTTCAATATCCATACCGATTGTTTAGGTCAGAGGATCCAGGTCTTTCTGACTTTGTGTATATAGCTTGAGGTCATCCACAAATCAGGTGATTTATTTGCACATTGATTTTGGTAAATTGTTGTTGTCGTCGTGGCTCCTGCTATTTCTAATATTATTTTTATCGTTTTCCATTGTTTTTATTAATGGCTTTGGTATGATAACTGGTATTAAAATTGATATTATTTGTGTTCTTTTCTGTTTCTCCCAATACAAACAATGCTAAATGCCTTTTCAGCATATTATATATAATAGCAAAGTTTGATAATTATCTGATGAAATGCCACACCTCAATGTTTAACCACGGGCAAACTTATACAAGTCTCTATCTTACATAATAATTTAGATGTAATGTACTACGAAAAACTGTTACCAATGTTAAACTTATCAATATCTGTATCTTCTTCCTTTTCATAAATATATGTGTGTATGTGTGTGTTACTGTGTATTTGTGTGTGTGTGTGTGCGTGTGTGTGTGTGTGTGTGTGTGTGTGTGTGTGTGTGTGTGTGTGTGTGTGTGTGCAAATATACAGACATTTTCTAAATACTCATCAGAAGAGAGTTCCTTTGAAATAAACGTTATAAAGCCAAGCACGATGGAAAATCAGGCAAACTGGTACTTACTCAATAATTTTAGTTTTATGAAGGATAGAAGCTCTAAATTCTGTTTTCTGATTCAAACCATACCTGTTTTGGGTCGAAGTTCTTTTATTCTCCGCAAAACAAATTTAACACCACATTTTTTTTCATCTGAATTTACCAGTCCTCTATGGTTGTGCTTTACAGTCAAGCAAGTGATTTCGAATGAGTCGCTTCTCATAATCGTATATATGTGAATCTATATGCTGTGCATGTTTGCGCGTAAGTGAATATATAAGAATGTAATTAAGGTATATCCATTTATTTTGTTAGTGATGACTAGAAGTTCCTCAAGTATGTTGTAGTTTATCGGAATATAAGTCCTGTGAACAGCAATTCTAGTCCTGTGGTAGCAATAAAATGTGATTTATTGGGTTGTCAAGCTAATACTTCACATTTACTACTTACTTCATCTCTTTGGGATTGTTCACGATTTAAACTTACGGAATCTCAACAACCTACAGAAATTTTTTCGTGCCAATTGTATTCAGGTTCACTTTTGTCAGTCATTAAAGGAACCGTTTTAGCTTTCACGGTATAATGCGGAAGTAGTCTTCTAAAAAGTCGCTTTCAACGAAGGTCTCGTTAATTACAGTCGAAAGTTATGCCATTCTGCCCGTACTTATGACACATCTCACATATCCCTTTCTTACACGTGACCTATAAATATTTTAAGCATGGCTCACGTTAATATAAACGTAGTGGTATCAAAAGGTTCCCGGACTAGCCATGTTATATATATAAAAAATATCTTACCTAAGTTTTAACATCATCTCCTTCGAAATAGTTACCTTGCGTAGCAATACATTGGTCCCACATTTGGAATCCAACCTGGAAGACGATTTCCGTAAGCGAGTCGAGGACCTTTTGCGATACGTCCTGAATCTCGGCAACAGTGTTTTTGGCGAGAAACTCTCGACTGAGGAGATGTCGGTGATAGGGTACATTGTCATCGTGAAGAATCCAATATTCACGCTCCTCACATCAGGTCGCTCTCGCCAAATGTCCTCCCCCAAACGCTTCAAAACGTCGATGTTGCTCTTTAGACACGAGACAATTCCAATCAACCAGACGTACGATAAAAGGTATCCCAGCCAAGTGCAGTCTCGGACTACGTTATGCATTTTTGGAGAAACGGCTGCTATATCTAGCGCGTAGAATGACAAAATAGAGACATTTTCATTGAATAGCTTCTTTTCTTCTTCTTCTTCTTCTTCTTCTTCTTCTTCTTCTCCTTCTCCTTCTTCTTCTTCTTCTCCTTCTCCTTCTTCTTCTTCTTCTTCTCCTCCTTCTCCTTCTTCTTCTTCTTCTTCTTCTTCTCCTCCTTCTTCTTCTTCTTCTCTTCTTCTCCTTCTCCTTCTTCTTCTTCTTCTTCTTCTCTTCCTTCCTTCTTCTTCTTCTTCTTCTCCTCCTTCTTTTCTTCTTTTCTTCCTCCTCCTTCTCCTTCTTCTTCTTTTCTTCTTCTCTTCTTCTTCTCTTCTTCTTCTCCTTCTTCTTCTTCTTCTTCTTCTCTCCTTCTCTCTTCTTCTTCTTCTTCTTTTCTTCTTCTCCTTCTCTTCTTCTTCTTCTTCTCTTCTTCTCCTTCTCCTTCTTCCTTCTTCTTCTTCTTCTTCTTCTTCGCCTCCTTCTCCTTCTTCTTCTTCTTCTTCTTCTTCTTCTTCTTCTTCTTCTTCTTTTCTTCTTCTTTTTCTACTTCTTCTGGCACTGAGGGAAGAATTCTCGATGCACAATGCCACATTGTTGACGCTCGGGGTTGACGCTCGGGGCAGGTTTCCCAGATCGCTTATCATCATCCAGGAACGTTCTTCCACTTTTGAAACGCCCATGCCACTCGAAATATTGCGTAGACCCGTTGCCTCTACGCCGTAAGCTTGCCGAAGTATACTCAATGTCTCTGTAGCAGACGTCCTGAATTTAAAGCAAAATTTCATGTTGGCTCTTTCTTCCTCTCCATGATAAGGTCGCAGACTACTGCATGCATGTAATGACAAAACACAAATTTCACAACTTGCGAAGTAAACACTGCGATGCCATTCGGCTCACTGTCTCATGAAGGTCACTGCTAGCTTTCATTGCGCACGCAGTCGTGTGCTGCCATTTGTTGGCACGCTACTGGAATAGTGCTGAATATTTTGACATCACCTCGTAGCTTAGTTTTTAATACACGCTCACTTAATTACAGACTTCAGAGAAGAAATGAAAATTATGTATATTACTGTTGATTTAACGTTATTAAAACATTGTCAAAAATACTTCGTTTTCAACTTGCCATTTGCAATTTCATAGCATTCAAGCCATGGTGCAACTAAAGATACTTTGACCGCGTATTCTTTATTATAAGCTTACAACACAGTTCATGTTATACAGCAAAGGTGTGTTTCGACTCGAAATTCCAATTAAAGTTATTTTTTGAGCAGTGCCATTGATTGCAAAAGTTATCAAAGTAAGTAAGCTTGTGAGGTTAGATGGTAACATCACAATAGTTACCCTATCAGATCTTAGACAATCCTGTATTCCTTGCTCTCAGTTCCATATTGTCTCCACTTACCTGTTACTTCTACTAAGCCTCTTACAGTATGAGCATCTTATTAACCTCCTCATTTCCCCCACCAAATACTTATCAATATTGATTCTGCACACCCACCTATTAACATGCAAACGTATTTTTATCTAGAACACAAATTTCTTTTTCATTACTATCGTTATTGTCGTTGCTATATCTTCTTATCAGATTAAATAGAATAATTATAGCAACATGGAAATTTTATAATAAATTTCATAAAAAATTTAATATTCTAGCCAATTTTAAACTTCCGTATCTGCTAATGAAAAAACACATGGTTTAGTATTGCCTCATTAATTTCACTGCTGCGTACTTTAAACTAAATTTGCATAAAATACATGTATATTTTTCATTTAAATTTTATTGTTTTCGTGTAAAAATATAATTATACATATGAAGAATCGTTAACATCAGCAACTGTATTGTATGTTTAATGAATATTTCACTTCTTGATCAAAAATAATTTTCATTTTGAATATCTTGGCAACGGCACTATATATTTATAAATATATTACACTGGAGAACATTATGCTCTCAAAAAGTTTCTATTGCATCAAGTCTTTGTTAAACAGGAATTCATTTTTTACAAAAAGATGTCAGCTTTGCCATTAAATGCAATACTGAAATAAGAAATCAACACAAACTAAATAATACTTTTTATTGTTTAGATACTACATTTCACAAAATGTATAATTACACAACTTATATCAAACTGGAATTTCAGCTACTCAAAGGGTAAACTTTCTCTTTGCTGCTTTGCGTGAATAACTTGCTTCAACGCAGTTTCTTTGCAGAGACCAGCAGTAGTCAGCCATCATGTTTATGTTCCACCTGCTTTGATACCTAGTCCCCATGGTCACGAAGTCTTGGTGAAATCTTTCTCACTGTTTATCACTTATCGCACTATTTTCTGGGAAGTAGTCGAGATGACTGTGCAGGAAATGCACTTTTACACTAATGTTGCGGCTCAGTGCTCGAAAACTGGTTAACAAGTTCTTCATAATTTGATGATTTCCTGTTTTCAAGAAAATCAGACACAGCTGAAGCAACAGTATTGCTTATTTCTTTTTCAACGCCAGGCATGATCTCCAAAATCTTCTCGTCCTGCAATAGCCATCTAATCACACCAATGGCTCGTCAAACAAACCAACCTCAATTTTCTCACAAGACAAAGCTGAAAACTTTCTGCTTAAGTGTTTTACACTCTATATGGAGTGTCCAGGATTTATCTTGACCACAGTTTCAAACCAAAATAAGTAAGGTGAGCTTTCTACACAAAATATGGGATTTTGTTTCGCAGCCTAGGTAAAAATGTAAAATCCAGAAATATAGGAGCAGACGTCGGAGCTGTTTTTGCATTTTCTTCTCTCACAACTGGTTGCATTTCTGAAATACAAAACATATATTCAAGCCAGTTACCAACCGGGAAAAACATTTTCAAAATTGTCAACGGTTATAAAGTAAGCAAATGTAGATTTGTGATTGCAAAGAGCATATATGCTTTGAACTTCTTTCTATAGTTTTTTGACAACGCTTGATAAAGAGTGACGTTGACTCATGTTACCTCGCAATTAAAACGTTAAGGGCGCATGCAAAATACCAATTTTCATAAGAAATAGTTAAAGATTCAGCAAAACATGTCTCATCTGATTTGCAATGATAGTCGTACTAAATTAAGCATAGCGTGGGCATATCTACAGATAAATACCACAAATATGGGACATGCATGATGTCAAAACCACAGAAATAACAAAACCAATTATTTATTACCATATAATTGTATAAAGAAGATTTCTGTCATCATTATGACATTTAAAATTGGTTAGATAGAAACTAGTGAAAGTTACTCAAGTTTGATGCTTTATATTTACTGACTTTTGTTTTCCCTTTTGTAGTTACATATACTTTAAATGAAATTGAAAAACTATGTTTTCAAAGATATGTCAAGCACCATACATGGGGGTCTGTATTTGATTTAACAAAATCTGTCCTAAGAAACGGTGACAATATTGGGAAATTTGTAAAATGGACATTTGAGTTTGTGAAAAATCTTGACGTGACAGAACAAAATGGATTTCATTTTTGAAATGAATACCTCCAAATTACTAGGAAACATGTCTCTAACATCAAACATCAAAACCCTTGTTCCCCAGTGTTATATATTGTTATGCTCCCTTTTATAATGCAGTTAATATCCTGCTTGGATTACTCCAAGCTAGTTATTCGGAAGTGATTTAGTGAAGCACGGCTTTCTGGGAAACAAAGAATTGTGTATAAAACAATGTATAGAATGTATTGTCTAAAATACTTTGAAGGAACGGCGCGTACAACGAGAACATTTTGGTAATAGAGATTTAAGCGTGGATTGGCAAAATATTCGAGCGTCGAACGAAATGACTTGTAGAATTTATTTCCGACACTTTACGTCGTTAGCGCGAATCCCGCTGAGGTCAGCTTTGTGTTTCATCCTTCTGGGATCGATAAAATAATATATATATGAAGTATGAAAACGAGAAAAGAAGGGGGACGAGGAGGAGGACCAGGAAGAAGAAGAAGAGAGAAGAAGGAAGAAGAAGAAGAAGAAGAAAAGAGAAGAAGACAAGAAGAAGAAAACGAGAAGGAGAAGAAAAAGAAGAGAAAAAAGAAAAAGAAGAAAAAAGAAGAAGAAAAAAAGAAAAAGAAGAAGAAAAAAAAAAAAGAAGAAGAAGAAGAAAAGAAGAAGAAGAAAAGAAGAAGAAGAAGAAGAAGAAGAAGAAGAAGAAGAAGAAGAAGAAGAAGCTATTCAATGAAAACGTCTCTATTTTGTCATTCTACGCGCTAGATATAGCAGCCATATTTCCAAAAATGCATTACGTAGTCCGAGACTGCACCTGGCTGGGATACCTTTTATCGTACGTCTGGTTGATTGGAATTGTCTCGTGTCTAAAGAACAACACGGACGTACACCTAGAAAATTTTGCTCGTAAATGCTTTGAATAAAATTTTTTATTGTCAGTTTTTTTTTTATTCGTGTTTTCCAACTTCGATTCCTTCTAATCACAAGTTACACAAACTTATATCATTCTTTACTGACATTCGGCTTCGGAATTTAAAAAGAATTAATTTTTTATTTTTGGGGTTGCATAAAAGATGATTGATGAGGAAAAGAAATACATTGTTTAACTTATGCTATCACAGTTACAAGCAAAAATATTATCCTTTCCCTTCCTCTTTCTCCCTCTTCCTCACCCTCTCTCCTCCCTCTCCCTTTCTATATCTGTCTTTCTCATCTGGTAATTCACATTGTTGTCTTTCATCTACTTCTGTTTATTTCTATCAGGCCATTACATTATCAAATATATGTACTGTAGTCGTGTAGTCATCCCACCATGTAGCTATGAAGCCATCCAATATCCACTTAAGAGTTTCAGCTGTTAAAATATTTTTCCAGTGGCTTCATTACACGTATTGATATTAAGAAACACAACTGATGACAATCTCGTTTGACTACTTCAGTTGCATCTGCCTCCTTATTAACGTTTACATTCCATATTAACCGTCCTGTGGGCCTCTATTCTCAACATAATAAATTGTTCGGTCGAACCGTCTACAATTTTGTTTATTATTTACAAATGTTTGCTCACTCAGTCAGATAAACGCACAATCGCATGTCATTCAGCCTGCTAGATATCGCAGAAAATCTCCAGATTTTTTTTTTTTTTTACCTAGGGAGACATTGCATAATGTAGATCGGGGCACACAATGCTTAGAAACAGAATACCAGATGATCAACCTTGCACTGTCTTTGATAATACGACTGCTGAATCATAAGCTATTTGGAGCTGAACAGCAATTGTCGCCACACACTGACACATAAACCCAATATTACACAGCTGCTTAGACACACATACATATACATTATCAATCACAGACGGACCCATTTCGGCATACTAAGTTACATTTTATTTATTTATCATTTTTTTATTTATCCATTTTTTTTATTATACATACAAATAAAATCTTTTATTTATTTATTTATTAAGATAGATAATATTTCTCACTGTTAGTTGCTCTAATTCTCACATGTGCAAGTGAGGTAGAGGAGGCTAATGATTTCTTTAAACTTTTTCATATTTGCTGCAGGCTAGATTTTAATGAATTAAAAAAAAAATCGAATTTCGACAATCTAATAGAAATGCTTTCTGCTACTATCAATTTTTCCTCTTTGCTAATGAAATATTGCATTAAATATGCGAGAATAATTCTGAATACGATTAATATTATATCTCACTCTATATCGATTTTTGTTTTACCTTGTCAGTAAAAAAAACATGTTTTTATTATTAATATTTATAATTTTCTAAAAATAAAGCAAAATCCCTAAAGAGCACATGATATAAGCAACTGACAATGAGAAAAAATGCGGAAACATTAAATTATAAGATCAAATGCTTAGAAGATAGTATTGCTGCATATCTGTTAATATTAGTCGATGAATTGAAACCTATCCAACATTGATATAAATTATCTAAAACAATAGCCAACATTGCTCCAATTATGTTTTAAAGCTGCAATATACAAGAGAAAAACAGTTGGATTACTCCAGTTGTTCCATTCCTATTCAGAATCGATATCAATAATGTCAGCAGCATCGCTGAAATACTTAGAAGCTAACAGCACAATAACAAATATATATTTTCAGTGGGCGGTGGATAAGCTACCGGACATACAAATCCAGTTTTCTGGGAACAGAAATGTGAAGCTGTGAATCATGTGTTCATACCATGAAGGTTAATAGCTTTATTCAGGAACTGAATGCCGAATAAGAGATACTACTTACTACATGGTTTTCGTCAATAATGAATCAAAAATCGATTAAGCTATTCAGTGTATAGGTTTTATTTGTTTTACGAACGGTGGAATAAAAGCCTAAATTGAGTTCAATAAAATTTGAACCTTTCCTATTGAAATTGATTCCGTATTTTGTATATCATATATGTGCATATATGTATGTATGCGTGTGTGTCTGTGTGTCTGTGCTTGTATATATATATATATATATTATATATATATATATAATATATATATATATATATATATATATATATGCATGCAAGTGTGTGTGTGTGCGCGCGTGGTTGTTAAGTCATTTTTCTCTCAGTATTGCTGCTAAAAACTATAATTCAATCACCATGACGAACTACACCAAAACATGTACAAAATTATACTGCAATGGTCAAACATTTCTCATTGCATTGTCCATAGTTTATTTTTAATTCATTTCAATTGGTTTCGTGTAAGATCCTATGCATCTTTACAAGAATTGATCATTATATTTCCTCCTCTTTACAGGTGTAATTTTAATTAATTAAAAGAGCTTGGCTCACTTTTCTGATGAATCCAGAAATCTGATGATTTATATCTATTTTGAGAATCAGTCGAAATCTAAATATCGTAATAAAACCACAGTAGAAAACTGTAGAAATAAGGAATTTCCTCAACGGGATTCAGAGAGAAACCGTAACCACATTGAAACATTACACCCACACACACACCACACACCACACACACACACACACACATATATATATATATATATATATATATATATATATATTATATATATATATAGTTACTACAAACACGGACAAAGAGAAAACACAACAACGCGAGGACGCGGAACAAGTATAGTGTTATTGGACACACAGGAAAGGAAAGAAAGAAGGAGGATTTTACGTTTCGAACGGAACTCGTCGTCAGAATCATAGAAAAAGGAAAGGTCCAAGGAAGGGGAGACGGAGAAAGAAAATCGCTAACGATACACACGCTGTCACATAGCCTTAGATATACAAGGATTTGATAAACTAGTCTACAAATTAAAACTGACCCCCATAAAAACAAAAACATCAGTGACAGGCAGAGTGTGTAACAATGTATATCTTCTTGATAACTTAGTAACTTCTATGCTGAAGGGAAGATAGCTTTTCTTTGTCTATCTCCTTAACTTCTTGAAGATTTTAGGTATAATTATACTATTGTGTCCATCTGTTCTAAATTAATTAAATTCTATGTCTTTGTGCAGCTGAGCATTGCTCTGCATTTTAAATTGATGTAATGATTGCATTGTTCAATTAATTGGAGTTGCATGAAACGATCGTACTGCATTACTCTGGATATCCTTGTTGCTGATTTTGATTTATATATACATATACATATACATATATATATATATATATATATATATATATATATATATATATATATATATATATATATATATATATTCGCAGGATAATCTGCTGGCAAATCCACTCCTCATTATGATAATAGAAAATCTATCGTGAGGTCAGATAACTTCCAGCCGCTCTCTTGTTAAACGTAGCAACTTCAGTCCGCATTCAGGACTAACGATCATAGTTGAAGGACACCTGTTGTTTCCATTGCAACCAGCTGAAAAAGGTAATTGTCAGTTAAGTTGTATTTATTAGTCTTCTCGTCTTCTACAATTTTAGACATCAATGATGTTATTATCGATAACAACAATGATTTGTCAAACGTATCAGCCATAATATTGTCCCATACCAGCTTTTTGGTTATTTTTCCAAGTCTCCCACAGTTATTTTCACAAAACCAAGTGTTTTAAGGAAACTGGGGACGCTAATTTTTAACGGAGCTTGCTGATTATATTGAACTCAGCATGGTGTGGAAATTGTAATATTTAGAAACGACAAGCCAATGTAAAATACCAATGTAAAAATACTGGTATTTTACATTGACATTTGGTTGACTTACACATTGTGCTTCTAAATCTAAAGAAAATGCGATTCTCAAATCAATGGAAACTGTGTTTCCCAAATCAATCTCGCACAGGATACTACCCAAAACTGACTTTTGTGTAGGGCAAAGCTTATAATCCCGTTTGAGAAAAATAGGTTGCAAGCAAACAACCACAATATGACAGGTTTGCATCGAACAGTAACCACTCAAACAAGAATTTGCTGCATGTATCCTTCTTGTGGCGTTGCTCCTGATGAAGGGATGGTGGCAGGATAAGCCGACTTCAACTAATCAAGCACTTTCTCCAAGTTACGAAATATTAGAACATCGACTACAGGAAAAAGGGGATAAACCACGGCATAAAATGAATCACGAGTGGAATATAAGGAGCAAAGAGACAAAACTCTTACGGAACGTAAACGTAACTCACCGAAATCCAGTGAAAGAATGGTCTGTAACCCAGCGATACCAGATAAATCGATAATCGTTGGAAATGGTGAACACCAGATATTTTAGATTCGCAATTTGCAACAGCCCTGCTGTGATGGAAGGAAAGTCACAACAATTTGGGTAGTGGTAGATAATGGTCAAATCTGATCATTTACCTCTAACCCTTTGACATTAATTGCTTACCTGATCAACAACTGTAGCGCTTTTATTCGTAATTAAAAACCTTTATGTTACTGTTGCCATTGGAAACCACAAATACCAGAAGTATATGTGACACTACGAATATTTACGTTCAATTCTCTCTTTTTCTAGCATTCGCCCAAACTTTATAAATAAATGTATGTATCTGAAGATATAAGCCTACATGCGAGTATATGTATATCTGTATGTATATGTTTGCTGTGTGTAGTTTCAATGTATATTTGTCATGATACAAATAAATCAATATAAATATGTTCCAACAAACAAAGAATTATAATTTGTTTGTTTCGCTTGGATTTATGATTCACGTTTTATTTTTACATTATATTTAGTCTGCACCATAGTTAAAATCATAGATATAAAACGTGCATCAGACTATTGACTAATAAAGGCGTAATAAGAGAACAAGGAATTTTTACCTTAGAGATTTGTATATACATATCAAGTGTAATGCAGACGATATTCTATATCCAGAGATATTATTCTTGGCATACATGTTGATTTCTTACAATATGCCACTAAACGTTCTTGAAGTGAAGTATCTTACAGTTTCGATACATCTGAAACATATTTTGAGCTAATCCGTATATACCATGACAACATAATGTATTATACGCCCAGTGGTCTTTGATATTTACAAAGTTTGCCCTTACCGTAAGCTTTTGTCTTATTTAAAGAAAACAATTGTTTGCATGAATTAAAATGTGGGAAGAAGAAATTCAAAGAGACACAGCTGGAGGAATTTAATTTACAACAGCAGAATATATATGAAAAGAAAATCAGCTTTCAATAGTTGGAGGTATGGAAAAAGGAAATAAATATGGTGCGGGCTTGAATGTTTTAATTCATCAACAACTCTGAAGTTACTGGAATCATCTTTGCGGAAATAACAGCTGCTGATTTATAGATCTGAGTATTGAATTCATTAAGTATAAAGTTTACATTTAGAACTAGAGAAAATATTAATAGCAAAGAAATGACGCCATCAAAATTCTCATATTTATCCTAAAGTCGATAAACGGAACTATTGCCAAGAAAGAAATGGAAAAGTGATAAAAACTCCGAAATAGTTAAAATATCAACTAAATTTCTAAATGATGTTGCCTCATGTGCTATTAAAAATTTAGCTATCTAATTAGTCAATTAATACTAATCTGTTCTCATAGAAATTATATTTGATATGAGTCAACCCAATATATAAAATATGGGACTAAGACTTAGTCATAATATAAAGCATACTATCAGAAATATTTGAAAGACACAATCAAAGAGAAGACAAAAAAATGCTAGGTGATGAAGTACGCCCCACTCCAAATAAAATAGGAAGATAATCTTGATGATAAAAGGTTCTCTTGTTAAAGCAAAAAATGTTTTCCCTGGTGGCAAGAGAACAGCTATGGATATTTGTTTCTGTCAATGTAGATGTCATCAACTCAGTAGTTATCCTTCCTTGATTCATGCAAACAGGCGTCGTTTTGAATAAATTAGTGCACTTGGTGCGATCTCGCTGTGTGGTTATAGTAGGGGTATCCTCTACTGTAGCCTTGGGTTTACTTTTAGCATGTTAGTAGAATTTCATTTATAGAAACCATGTTGATGTTTTGCCATCTGTCTCTCTCCATCTCTCTCTTCCTCCATCTCTGTGTGTTTGTGTACACACACACACAAACATCCACACACACTTGCATGTATATATGTATATATATATATATATATGTGTATAAGTATAAATATGTGTGTATGTATGTATGTATGAATGCATGTATGTATGTATGTATGTATGTATGTATGTATGTATGTATGTATGCATGCATGCATGCATGTATGTATGTATGTATGTATGTATGTATGTATGTATGTATGTATGTATGTATGTATAGGCGCAGGCATGGCTGTGTCGTAAGAAGCTTGCTTCCCAACCACATGGTTCCAGGCTCAGTTCCACTTCGTGGGACCTTCTGCAAGTGTCTTCTACTATAGCCTCGGACGACCGAGCTCTTGTGAGTTGATTTGGTAGACGGAAACTGAAAGAAGCCCGTCGTATATATATATATATATATATATATATATATATATGTATATATATATATATATATATAGTTGTATTTAAGAATGGTCATTTGCCAGTTTAGCCATAAATTGTTTTTTCAGTCACTATTTTTATATAACAGGAGCTAGAGATCTTGTGAGCAGTTGGCAATGGACACACGATTTCACATAAAAAATCTTGCACAACAAATATATAAATATATATATATATATATGTGTGTTGTGTGTGTGTGTGTGTGTGTGTGTGTGTGTGTGAGTGTGTGTGTGTGTGAGTGTGTAATGTATATACATGTAATTATGTATATGTATGTAACTTTATAAACTGGTGTTATTTTTCACTTTGTCTCGGACTATACCTCGTATGTTTAAGGGTTCGACAAAGTGAAAGTACCAATTGAAATAAGTGATTGAGGTATTCTAGTGTGTGTGTGTGTGTGTGTGTGGTGTGTGTGTGTGTGTGTGTGTGTGCGTGTGTGCGTGTGTGTGTGTGTGCCTGTGTGTGTGTGTTGTGTGTGTGTGTAATATGGACGCACTGTGTTTTAAAGCTCAAAATTACATAGCGTGGTGGTAAGGTGGAGTTCACCGGCTTTACGGCACCCACTACCAACCGCATGCTAAAACAAGATCTGTCAATATTGATATAGGAAAATTGATTTTAAAAGTCACTGTCTTTACCATTAGCCACCCAGCTGCACAAAGAAAAAAACATTACGCAACGGAAGCAGTATTGCATTAGAATGGCAATCTATGTATCATACGGAGAGCAGATATGTCACGAGAAGCCAATTAACTGCAGTATTTATCCGGGTATAAGATTCTACGTGGACGCTCTGTGTTAAAAATATGCAAAAATACATGAGTAATGGGTTGGGGTCATTCAACAGCAACGATGAGGATGCTAGATGTACAATTCTGCTTCGTTTGACGACCAGTTGTAAAATCATTGTTTTTTCAGTCACTCTTTTTATATAAGAGGAGGAGATCTTGTCATAGTAAGCGGTTGACAATGGACACATGCTACTGACCAAGCCCAACGAGGCAAAAATGCATATTAGCATACTCAACGCTGCTACTGGACGATTTTCGTCCGTTACTGATATCTTTTTATGTTTTCAAACAGTGCATTCATATAGAATTTATCTGTAAAAAGTAAACCCGAGTGACCATATTCCTAACAGTAAGATACTAACAAAATGAGACACGTCTGGTATTGAAGCTATCCTCTTCAAAAAACAGCTTAGATGGCCAGGTCATCTCTTGCGTATGAGTGATATCAGAATTCCGAAGCAACGTCTCTTTAACCTATTTCTAACATGATGATCAGTAAGAAGGCCGTTCTTGCGCT
>NC_043010.1:42026959-42066298 GCF_006345805.1 Octopus sinensis
CAAAGTAATAGATAATTTAGAGAAAAACTTCATGGTCGAAGAACCAATGTTAAATTGTAGTAAAGTATAGAGAGATAACCTTTTCAACTCTAGGTACAAGGTCTGAAATTTTGGGAAGGGGGCGAGTCGATTAGACCGACCCTAGTACGTAACTGGTACTTATTTATTCGTCTCCTCAACGATGAAAGGCAAAGTCGACCTCGGTGGAATTTGTACTCAGAACGTAAAGACAGACGAAATACCTATTTCTATTTCTTTACTACCCACAAGGGGTTAAACACAGAGGAGACAAACAAGGACAGACAAACGGATTAAGTCGAATATATCGACCCCAGTGCGTAACTGGTACTTATTTAATCGACCCCGAAAGGATGAAAGGCAAAGTCGACCTCGGCGGAAGTGGAACTCAGAACGTAGCGGCAGACGAAATACTACTGAGCATTTCGCCCGGCGTGCTAACGTTTCTGCCAGCTCCCCGCCATAAAGTATAGAAAGATATTATCGCATGTGGCACATAACATAGAAGTGATTTTCACCGGATCTAAGACAATGGAATTAGCTTATTTAATAATACTTATGCAAACATTATGAAAGCAAATATTAGTGAATCCAGAAACAAAAATATACGAGCAAATTACTAGCAGGCTTCAGGCAGTTCGGTAAATGCTAAGTAATGATAACCAACCAGATATTGTACGGAGGAATAAATTATGATTCAAATGGGAAGTTGCTGACGTTGATGAATTGTACATGCGTTGGTTTAATTACATCAACTTGTGTCATAAGAGCAGAACGGCGTAACAGATTTCTTGTTTCTAGTCATTCATTTATCTTCTAGGAAAAAGCAAAACAGACATAGGGTCAATGACTCTAGCTGTTTGGAGTTAAACAAATGGTACATTAAAATACTAAACAACTGTAACAGTAGCGCCATAAATCTCTATAATACCAACTGTCTGAAAAGTTACGGAAAAGCAGTATCGAATATATCGTCATTACGATTTAAAGTTTAACAAGTCCTTCTGATAGAAGTGAGATTTCAACTAAATCCATTCAGAAACCAATCAGAAGCCCCATTCATCCAAAATTACTCTGACCACCCATGGCACGAGCCCATGCTCAATTGCTGTTCTCTAATCCGTAAGGGCATGAGTGGTGTAGTGTAGTTCCATTCAGTTGACCATTCTTTCCATAGTTATTCCCGTTAACTTTACTTTTCTTTCTAAGTGGAACTTGAAAAAATTTAATGACAGCTTGGTCGAAGAGTAAGGTGTCTAATCTCAATTTCGCAAACTAGTCCACCACAAAATCTTTTTGCTATTGCTATTAGACAGAGATAAACTGATTGCCCAGCCCTGTTAAAAGGGAGTTGTATGTCGATGTTTACCATAAATTTATTGATGTCGTGTAGGTCTTACATGCAACAACATTTGTTCCACATAATTCCACAAAAATTGTCGGACCCTGCTCGAATGTATGCAGATTGGATTCGTCAATGTACATTTCGGACGGTCCCGCTAAACAGCGTTTTCATATCTATAGTTCGAAACTGGTAATGCCTGTCAGTACCAATGCCAGGTCAAAGATTTTCTAGAAGTTATACATAGAAGTCCCGGACATGAAAGTATTCCCAAACGGGCCAACCTAGGCCTCGATATTGTGCTGAAGGGAAACTTCTACAGATAGCTTTCTCCGCCTCATAACCACACAACAGAAAAACTTAGAGATCGGTGAGCACTTGATGACATTCCAGATGCAATTCGCCTAAACTTGGTCTTTCACAGTTTGTCCATCTGAACGAGCAGATATGGAAATGCGTGCCTAACAAACGGAGTCTACACCTGCTCATCATCCAAGAAGATTCTATGTAGCGTATGTCTGCACTACAGTAGCAGCGGCATGCCTATCCCACTTTCAAGAAAGTGCCTGCAATAGGCGGTTGGTTTACCCATTGGACTGCATCCCTTCCGCAATAAACGGAAGAGCAGGCGCCCCAATCTGGTTTCGAACGGGAACTGTAGCAAGGCAAGGTGGTCATGCGTTAAATTAAGACAAAAGCGTTCGACGCATTCGCTACCTTTTTTCGGCCTTTCAAGAATAACATCTTTTATCTTGGGCCATTTCGCAGTAAGACAGGCGTCTTTATTCACAACCTCATCCTAGTTCCCGTCCACAGTAATTTCCAGACCAAACCTGTACTTGAAGACTACAACCGTCCGTCTGTCCAGTGATGCACGACACCGTCCAATACCATAGATTTACCTCTCTAAGTGTCAAGCTGAAAGCCCATCGTCTTGTCTAGATTGATCTTTGCTTCTACGCTTTTCTCGTATTCTATAGAATGATGCCCGTATTCTATAGAATGGTACCCAACACCATTAAGATGACGTCATCAGCATAATCCAACACACCTCCCCGCATCTCATCCCAAAAGTGATACCCCTCGACAGTTCTATCGTCGGCAACAATGCTCGGGCGCCCACGCGTATAGGAGAGACGAGAGAGGACACCCTGACGGACCGAGCGCGCCTTATTGAATGGTTCCGAGAGATGAGTGTTCTTTCTGACCTCTATGCAAGTGCCGCTTGTGCATGACTAAGTTCCTGTCTCTGACAGCTAATCCAAAACGGCCACTTTTATGATTAGTACCAAGTTGCCATGGTTGACCTTATCGGGAGCTTTCAACAGATCCCGCTTGATCAGGGCCTCGTCTAAGCGAGGTTTGTTGTCTGTTAAAACTCTGTTAAAAAGTTTGGAATATGTGCGATAGGAATATTTCTTTCATACCTATTTCCCCTATGATGACACATGTCCTACTTTTGGTTTAAGATGCCACATAGTTCCAATCTATATCTCTGGATCTTTTACCAATATATTTTCATCTGATGGTATATCTAGTTGAGTAAGAACTAAACCAGACTCAACTAAACTAAACTAAACTAGACTCCACACTACATAACCGTGTTTTTATATTTTATATTTCATTTTTCACATTCTTTTTTATTAATATCCGAATGAGTTATCCGACACGAACTCAGTGCAGTATCCTGTAACAACATATTTCTTCACCTGTTATGACTTTCCTGATGCTTCTTTCATTTTTTTGAGCTGACGAGAATGGTAATACATAATTAAATTAATTATGATTAATTTAATATCTTCCAAGTTTCTTACATACTGGTATTACCATTTGAAACGATCGTATGCATGGATGAAAATGTTACTCTTTTACTTGTTTCAGTCATTTGACTGTGGCCATGCTGCGGCACCGCCTTTAGTCGAGCAAATCGACCCAGGACTTATTCTTTGTAAGCCTAGTACTTATTCTATCGGTATCGGGGACGTAAACACACCAGTATCGGTTGTCAAGCGATGTTGGTGGACAAACACAGACACACAAACACACTGATAATCGCTACCTCATATGAGTGACAATGAAAGAACAAAATATTGTACATAATGGTGGTAATGAAACTGAAGCCCTTGATGGTGACAGTGTTGCACCCGACAGGCTCAAATATACTGGTGCGACTTCAGTCTGTCGTTATCCAGCAATGGACAGGCACACACGGCGTAGATGGAAGAAACAAGTCAACGCTGTGGTGATGGAGTGTTACTATCCAAGAAAGCTTGTAGATGAAAATGGTGCTCATATTAGGGGATACCGATAACGTATGTATCATGATTACAGAGAAAGAGGATTGTTTCAACAAATACAACAGAAATTATGATCAAGCTAGAGCAATAAGAAAAAATCGTTGGTTTACAGAAGTAGAGCTCGAAGTTATCAAAAGACGGGTATTGGAAAACAGCAACAGAGGAAACAATTATTGCTATCATTATTATTGAGTGAGAGAGCAGTGCATGCCATCAAAGTGACACTGGGGTAAAATATACGAAGCCTAATATACCCATCATCACTACCCGTCTGATAAGGGTACACTAGGCACATGCATCACAACCATATGTGCGTGACATGGTGATCTCATATCAAGATAAAAAGCACATGAAGTTGCAGGTGGCGCCCAGTTAGAATTTTCTTCTGGTCGAGTAGCCCATCCTGCTCAAAAGACCCCTGAATAAGGATTGTTTAAAGATGTTGAACGAAACACCCATGTTTCCAGAGGTGAATTATTCACACCTCCAAGAATTCCTTTCAACACACGGCTATGATGCTCCCCCACTACTTCTGCTGGGGATCAGAGAAGCACATATCATCAGCCATCAAGTGACATGCTCAACTGGTTAAGGTCAAACAACTGACAAGCAAATCTGTGGTATTAAGCGGAATATTTGCTGTAGCCCATCTTTTATACCAAGACAAAACAATGTACATGATAACACTTCCAATCAGTTAAGATCAGAAGCTATGAGAGCCACTGTCTGTTACTGCACCAGGGAATTTATACTGCATCAGGGCATTTATTATTATTATTATTATTATTATTATTATTATTATTATTATTATTATTATTATATGTTTGATTTTTGCTTTGTATTTGTACAACATATCTTCCAAGTCTCACTCAGAGGCCTCAGGAGACAACATGTTAAAAGTTCAAGTTAGCATTATGACTAGGATGCCATATTTTTTGGCTTTACAGTGAGTATTGTTCAAGATAATGTCTGTCAACGCATAAGAAAATTAGAAGTTTGTTTTAAAAATAATTTCATGATACGATGACGGTGTGATCTTAAGATGACAATAAGAGCTGCTTGCTATGATGTCATTTCTGGGGCTTCTATGGTAACAAATATTATTTCAGTCTCGAGTTTCCACATTTTGCCAATTTCTATTTCAAGATCTTTATATTTGCTCAGTTTTTGGTCGGTCTTGACACACATTTATGTAGATTGGAACAGTCATATCGATGATGAGGCATGATTTTTGTCTGAAATCTCTGTATTATCATTATCATTATTATTATTATTATTATTATTATTATTATTATTATTATTATTATTATTATTATTATTATATTTACAACATATAATGGCAGGCGAAGATATCAATTGTTAAAAGAATAGAAGAATGTCGTATCTTCAGTATCGAAACAATGCTATTGAGTATTCAGTGCAGATAGAGAAGACATGTTCGAATGCAAGATGTTCGCATTTCGAAAATTCTTTTCTATGGCGAACAAAAAGGAGGATTCCGTAGTAAGGAAAGACCCCTGGTAAAGTATAAGGATAAGTTGAAATAATCGCTAAAATCACTACAGCATATTTAACATTTTCGGAAAGTTAATTGCCTAGATCGAACGGCGTAAAATGTGTCACGATGCATGTAAACAATTTGAGTCGAAGAAACAGAACAATAAAAGAACTTTATCCAGTAATCAACAGAGACATTTTTCCAATCCCAGGCAAAATCAAGACCATTGTACCCATTGTGACTTCATAGTAAAATCCATAAATGGACACAAATTGCATTCATGCATCCATCGCAAATTACACCTTTTTTTCTCAATTCTTTCCTTCAAACACTCACACGCCAAAATCGATGTGAGTGACCATTATCATCATCATCAATAATAATAGTAATAATAATAATAATAATAATAATAATAATAATAATAATAATAATAATAATAATAATAATTCTTTGGGGTTTGAATAGTTCACCTCTGGAAACATGGGTGGTTCTTTCAACATCCTTAAACAACCCTTATTCAGGGACCGTTTGAGCGGGATGGGCTACTCAACCTGAAGAAAATTATAACTGGGCCCCACCTGCAAGGTCATGTGCTGTTTATCTTAATATGAGATCACCATGTCGCGCACATATGGTTGTGATGCATGTGCCTGGTGTACCTTTATCAGACGGGTAGTCATGATGGGTATATTGGGCTTCGTATATTTTACCCCAGTGTCACTTTGATGGCATGAACTGCTCTCTCACTCAATAATAATAATAATAATAATAATAATTTTAAAACAAACATAATTTTAATTTTAAAACAACATAATTTTCTTATGGGTTATTAAACATTCACTAGTACAATACTAAGTACAAAACCAAATATATGGCACCCTAGGCATAACACCAACTTGTTGTCTCTTGAGAACTCTGGTTGGGACTTGGAGCCAACTTGTACAAATGTAAAACAAAAGTCAAACAGAATAATAATAATAATAATCCTCTTGTATTCTTTCTGAGCAAACATTTTGCAAAATGCTAACTTACTCTCAGTATGTTACCGCACGCTAGTTACGTAGGCAGTGGAATATATTTCCTTATTCGTTGAACATGTGCTTAGAGCTTGATTCTGAACAATCACCAACAAACATTCGGTTTCTCTCTTGAAATCTCTATTCCTGAATCGCTTCCCTGAAAAGTTCAGTATAAGTAAGTCCCAGTTCTATTGCAGCATGTTTAAGTAGTTCTTCAACCATTGCAAGTGATTTATTGACGTTTGTTCTCTATTCAGGCAAACAGAAAAGTTAATAAAACCTCTCCTCCATTCTTCCGTTTTATTTATAAACGACAGACATTCGCCTTTGGATGAAACGCTTAGTTAAAGTTTATTTCGTTTTTCTATCTGATGCAACCCGTTCACTCTTCCAACACTAACACACGCGAGGGCAACCGTTCATATTTTGAGCACATTTACCAAATTCTTTGAACCAAGTTTGGACTTCATTTGAAACTTTAATCTTTTCAAATGTATGATTCTCACCTTTTTCTTCATTACATTCAAAATATCAATAAGTTTCAATATGCCTACATAATTGTATCCATTTTCATAAGGTTCTAAAATCCCTTCTCTCACTAAGTTTACACCATTAAAATGGGCTCTTTTCTCTTTTTTTCTATGAACTACATTTTCACAATTTTACATACCAAAATCTATTTCCATATCACTGTAATATGCCTGTACTGTATTAGCAAATGAATTGGTCTCTTTTTCAAACTTTACAAATATCTTTAAGTCATCCACAGAGAGAGTACATTTTCCCCCCAAGTTTTTAATCATGTTGACATTTTTTTAATGTCATTGATATCGGTATCTCCCTACCCCCTCTCTCCTATCCCCTCTCTCCCTGGCTCCTCTCCCCCTGGCCCCTCTCTTCCTACCCACTCTCTTCCTACCCATGTCTTTTTCATGATCTTGAGTTTAAAACCCGTAAGTATTCGACTGATTATAATATTGCTCCTGACATTGGCGAGTTTGTTGACGCCCCGGTTTGTTCTATCCATGGGGAATTTTCTTACCAGATATTGTAGGTAGCTTTAGATATTGACGTGACTGTAGGAAGCTTCCATGACATCCTTACACTCTTTTCCTCACTGTTTCTGTCTTGTTCCAATACCAGTTGTCAAGCGGTGGTGGGGGTAAATAATGAGACAAACACACACACATATACACACACATATACACACATACATACATACATACATACATACATACATACATACATACATACATACATATATGTGGTGGGGGCGTATATGTACTTCAATTATTACAAAAACTGCGTTGTGAACTTCAATTCTTAAACACTTTGTGTAAACACGCGTTTAGATTCAAAAACGTCGAAATATATTGTTACAAGTCGTATTTGAGTCTTGATGTCCAGAAGAATTCATGGTTTTAAGCACATTTCGTTCACTTGAACTCAACCAATTACTTAATTGGTTGAGAAAATACTAACAATTCCATCAAAGACAACTATGATGGTTTTCTCAGCAGTGAACAGTCACTATAGTAATGAATCATTAAGCAATTTCATCGTTCCTGTCACCTTGGATAGAATCATAAAATACTATATCTTCAGAAACAAAGTGGCTTAATTAGTTTTAGTGAAACTTTTAAAAACGTTCAAAAATCATTTTAATTTTCTTATCCTAGTTTATTTTCCTATTTCTACATATTTATTTGAAATAATTTTAAATTTAAATTTCATGTTGGACATCATTATTCTTTCTCTTTTCTTCTGCTTATTGTAATTTCAATGAGTGTTTTTATTACGTAATTTTCTAATTCCGTTCCATTAAAATTCCCTTAAATCATATATTTGCGATAAGAAAGATTTTAAGCCAACGAGTGATTGAGAAGACATATTCAGAGAGCATTATTGATCTATTGACAAAACCACCGTTATTGTAGCTGTTGCTGGAAAATCTAAATCAATAGTTTAAATCATATTAGAACCAAGAATGCAATGACAAGAAGTAACAACTACAGTATATAAACATTATAAATAGTCATTAACTCAAATATAGTCTTAATCATATGATTTCGATTTTGCAAAGAATAACAATAAATAAGCTTTGAAATTAATGTTTGCAAATATGATATAACTATGCTATGAACAAAAGGGGGGAAATAAATCTTTGGTATTCATAAACAGAAGAAAAAATTCGCTCATATGTTTGCACCTATAAGTTTTTTCTCTTTCTACGTAAATTGATGGATGTAGCTTTTTGGATTTTTTTTTCTAACTAATATCTACTCGTAAGCTATATGGGTAAGAATTATTATTGTGGCTAACATATAGTTAAACGCTGGCTATCGTACGTAATGCATGAGTTAAAAAGAATCTTCAATCAATAAAATCTCAGATTCGTAATGAGCATAAATATTATTAGAGTGAATCGCGATTCTTGTTTTAAAAGGTAAAGGAATAAAGTACAAATAAAAGATAAAATTTTTTTTGAAACTAGATCAGTTAAGGCTACGTTCACTTTCATTATGTTCTACCGACTGTATGATTAATTCCTTTCAAACAAGTACATCATGTCTACGATATAGAAAAGCTTTTGTCACACAATATATTTCATTCTATTGTTTCACATATTGCATATATAGCTGTTTTCAAATTTAAAGGTTTATTGGAAAAAGATATTGCACACATCAAGGATTGTGGTGAATTATTTGGCGTAGTAGTTGGTGTTTATTGGTATAATAGGCAGAAAGTAGAAATATCTGAAAACGTATAGGAACAGAATAGGAAGTGTTGACTGATGACCAGGCAGCAGGCAAACTGATTTAATCAATAGACTAATAGTGTGAAGATCAATTTCTCCTATTCCACTAACATACCTCGCAACTGAAGTAGGTAGTTCCATGAACGTCATACCTAAGTGGGTAATAACGTTTTATTGTTACTTTATATAGATGTGTGCGTGTATGTGTGTGTATACATATATATATATATATATATATATATATATATATATATATATACGTACATATAAGTTGCTGTTGTAAATATAATATATATGCGGTCTCTTGCACAATGATTTTGAAAGAAGGTTTCTTACCACTATGTCAGTAGGAATTTTAAAAGTAATTGAAAATATGGGTTTCTTAAAAGGAGTAGCAATTCCGAAAATGAAACAGTGTTTCAGTTGTTACAGTGAGCAGAACGATAATTTATTCACGTTTAGTTCAGTGCTGTGAGTCGATATAGTGATTGCACATTTGTCACTCCTTACTTTCAGTCTTTCGCTTAAAATCCTGGTCTTTTTACTATTTTCTATCGGCCATTATAGAAAAGAAATATGACAGAAAGTGTCGTCTAATATACAGATATGTAAATGAAAGCATTTTTAATCATAAAAAAAACCCCAAATATATTCAAATATATATATTGCTGACTAATATTTGCTGCCAAGTTATTTTGGTAAGCATTGTTTGGAGTAGTCTTCCTTACTTTTTTCAAAAGTAAGATTAGTTGCGTATATATGAACATATTTTAGCGCTTTTACTGTTTTATTATCTAAATATGATTTCACTTCCCTATCGTTATTCAGATGGTGTTCCATACAGTGATACAGTAGATAAGTACTACATAAGAAAAGCAACATTATTCTATTGTTTAACTCGCATTAGAATTCACAAAAATATGTTAAAAAGAACTGTAAATTTCATTGAAGATATTTTATTTTGAAATGTTTTACAAAGATATTTTCAATTATATCAAGCAGTTCAAATAAAAGTATAAGGGAAATGTTTCTGCTTTACATCATAACTAAATAACTAAGAAAACTCTTCGGGTTACACTGCCTATTAAAATTAGCAACCAATATTTCGTAGTATGATGTCAGACGTTCCACAGAGAAAAGGGATGGAGATAATGAATATTGCGGTTTTTGATACATCAAAGATAGGATGATTACTATTGGAAAGCCTTTGATCATACGTTTATGTTTGTTTTTTTTTTTGTTTTGTTTTTTTTTTCAAAGAGCTGATTGAATGAGTAACGGCTTCCAATCTTATAGAACCTGGAAATAACTGCCAAACGATGAGAGGAGATAAGAACAGAATTATATATTTTCTGTTTGGTAGCTTAGCTTTTTCATCAAAATTATGTTGCCGGAAAACAATATTTCATTAAAATCAAAATCATTATGATTTTAATTGTTTTTATTACCTCATGCTGATTCACATTCAAATCCACGTGCTTCAAGCGCAGGCCGTTCGTAAATGAGTTTGTAGATTCAAAATTTAAAAGTTGTACTTCTGAAATTGTGTGTTGAAGCGAAATCTATTACATCGCTAATGTAACAAGAATTGTTGCATCAGATTGCGTTTACATCTTAGAGAATGTTAGACTTTTGAGAAATAGAGGATAACACATGCAACATTTCTACGAATGGTTTACATATATGTTTCTCTTTAAACTTAACAGTTCAGATGAAATCCTTGGCAAATAAATACAACATTTTGTCAAACCACTAATTAGAGACATAAACACACCATAGTCAACACTACAGGCTTTTAGATATATATAAACGGCAAAATGTCTGTGTGTGTGTCCTTTATACAAATCCACAACTTTTCAGTTAGAGGGCTCGCACTTTCTATGATCATTCAAAACCGTCCAATGGTGGTCGTGCACATCTTTATATTTCGCCAGTCACCCCGCAAAGCCATTAAAAAATCAATAGAAGTGACTTTTTTTGTGAATTTTCTATCCAAAACCCAATCAAAATGCCCGAAACTTGATACGCCAATTGAATGCCAGCTACCTGTATGTGATTGGTCAGAGATTTAGACAGTACTCGCGTGTATGTGCGCACGCATGCACTAGCACTATGACCCGGCGTTGCGGGTCATAGTGCTAGTATATACATATTTACACATACATTTCTACTCACACACAAAATGCATACAAACATGTATTTTAAGTTACGTTGTGTTCTTTATAAACATATACAGGCTGCTTCAGAAACCCAAATACCATATATGTATGTTCTCTTTCACTTTTAATCATTTGAACGGTTCCTGTAATGAAGGAGCTGGATTCTAACAAAATATACAAAATTCCATTGCTGGAATGTAGATAACAAACAAAATCACATTTGAGACTTGGGAAAAGCTTTGTATATTTTTACGGCTCTACTTACAGATTGTGTGTGTAAATTGTGAAATAGCTGATTAATTCTCTTCCTGAATACCCTAGCTTATCCAGGTTGTATGTATGTATGTATGTATGTATGTATGTGTGTATGTATGTATGCATGTATGTATGTATGCATGCTTATATGTGTGCATGCATGTATGTATGCATGCTTATATGTGTGCATGCATGTATGTATGCATGCTTATATGCATGCATGTATGTATGTAAGTCACTGTTCAGTTTTATTTCAAGATTTCTTGCCAATAGAGAAAGAGCCGGTTTCTAACCTTGATTCAAAACTCTTTCAATGGAATTTCAATATCAATAACAAGGTATTTTTGTTTGTATGTATATATATGTGCAAATTTGTATATTTTGTTTTATGCATGTGTTCTCATGCATATAGTTGCATATCTAGACATGCTGATAATGGTAAAGTTCTGGAAAGTTTTACAGATCTTTACAGTTCCAGTGATGGACTGGATCTGTAGTCTTCGAATTAGCTTTCTCCTTTCTGATTTTAAGAAGCCTAATTTCTCAAGATCGCTATTTAGGCAGTGTGCTACATATCCCTATGTATGTATATATGTATATATGTATATATGTACGTATGTATGTATGTATGTACGTATGTATGTATGTATGTATGTATGTATGTATGTATGTATGTATGTATGTATGTATATATGTACGTATGTATGTATAAAAGTATATATGCATGTTTTTATATATGTGCGTATGTGTTCGTGTGTAAATGAATATATATGCCTATTAATATATGTTTACATGAATATATTGATATGTGTACCAAGAAAAGTATATAATAGTAGAGTGAAAAACCTCAAAACGGTCTCTGCAAACAGAATAATGTGGCTTAAAATCTCACTATTAAAACCTAAAACTCTCTTAAAATCTATACCAGTTCTACTTCTAATTTCTAAAGAGAAATAATACATCGCTATTCAGTTTTTAAGGATACCCTAAAGAACTTGACATGCCTTACGGAATATATTTTCAGGTTGAAAGCTAAAACATTCTTTATGATTTGAAATGGTTCACTGTAAAATTTGCACACGTGAGAGTCTAGAAATTATTAACGCCGATTCAAATATTTCCTTAAATTCCAAACATAAGATTATTTTGAACTCTAAATATTTATACTTCTTTCGAACTACTTTCTCTTTTTGAAATGTGAAAATGAAAAATTGTCTTCTCTTTTATAAGATAAATGGTCATCAGGATCATTAATACAATACTAATATAATCAAAACGTGTTATAATTACAAAGGTTGTTGACTATCTTTTCAATTGATCAGTTGATTGATTAACTTGAACCATGAATGTACTCTAAATATATATATAAAATGGATGTCAGACTACAATGCACAAATACATATATAAATCCCATTGTTTATGCCTCATATATATATATATATATATATATATATATATATATATATATATATATATATTCATCACACACAACATGGACAAAACTTCTTAAGAAAAAATATATATTCAAATAAGTAAAACATAATATCATGAATAGCGATAGTGAAACCGGTCGATATATTAAAGATTATATTAAAACTATCTAAGTGTGCGTATTTTCCTTTTTTAATTTCTTATATATATACTAGCAGTATCGCCCGGCGTTGCTCGGGTTTGTAAGGGAAATAACTATATAAGCATTTTTAGTGAGTTATAGCAAAAAAATACCAAAAAAATGCTTAAAAATGGAATAAAAAATGATGGTAATTTTGGTGTCTTCAAGCCATGAAGTCGTTGTTCTAAAAGAACGCTGGTCTCCTTGACAATACTTTACGACGTTGATTTCCTTACACTCCCTTCCCCACAGTTTCACGAGGGAGGGAAGAAGGGGGAGAAGCAAACAGGTGCAGGTGTGACCATGAACGCCAACTCCGCCGCCATCGACACACGGAAAATTATGCATTAAAATGTAATAAAAAATGATGTTAAATTATTTTTAAAATCGTAGACTCATCGTAGACGCGCGCTAATACCCAGAAGGGCTCGATATGAATCATGACTATAAGATACCCGAATTTGGTTAAACTGTACCGCAAAATGTGGGAGTAGTTAGGAATCTAAATCGAAGGGGACAGACACTCACACAACTACAGTTTTATATATATAGATATATAGATATTTACAAGATAAGGGCAGAAGAAAAATTCTAATGCCAGATACGCCGAAACAAAAAATTTGTCGATAACCATTAAATTTATGCGTCTCGAAATAAACCGATAGAAATCTCTAAAAAATTCGTTATTACCGTATTGGTTCAATTTCGGGGTTAATTCACAAGATATTTTCCCCTCTTCAGCGGCACATACGCGAGATATAAATGAAATACTTATTCATACCCACGGAAGAAGCAAGTACCAAGTCCCGAGCAGACTTAAGTACCCCAAATATATCCAAATAGAAAAATCTTCGGCGCGCCTCGAGATACCCTTCTTCCGTGGGTATGAATAAGTATTTCATTTATATCTCGCGTATGTGCCGCTGAAGAGGGGAAAATTTCTTGTGAATTAACCCCGAAATTGGACTAATACGGTAATAACGAATTTTTTAGAGATATCTATCAGTTTATTTCGAGACGAATAAATTTAATGGTTATCGACAAATTTTTTGTTTCGGCATATCTGGCATTAGAATTTTTCTTCTGCCTTTATCTTGTAAATCTACATATATAAAACTGTAGTTGTGTGAGTGTCTGTCCCCTTCGATTTAGATTCCTAACTACTCCCACATTTTGCGGTGCAGTTTAACCAAATTCGGGTATCTTATAGTCGTGATTCATATCGAGCCCGTCTGAGTATTAGCGCGCGTCTACGATGGGTCTACGATTTAAAAAATAATTTAACATCATTTTTTATTCCATTTTAATGCATAATTTTTCGTGTGTCGATGGCGGCGGAGTTGGCGTCCATGGTCACACCTACACCTGTTTGCTTCTCCCTCGTGAAGCTGTGGGGAAGGGAGTGTAAGGAAATCAACGTCGTAAAGCGTTGTCAAGGAGACCAGCGTTCATTTAGAACAACGACTTCCTGGCTTGAAGACACCAAAACAGAAATGGCTAAGAAAGCCCGAATTGGCATCTATAAGGGAAGTAACTCTCTAAAAATGCTTATAAAGTTATTTCCCTTACAAACCCGAGCAACGCCGGGCGACACTGCTAGTTATGTATAAATTTTACCTTTAAAGGCATTTTTTGATATGCTGGCCATTGATAAACTTTTTTTCCCGAAAAAATTTTTATCCTATATCAATTATTATTATGATTATATATATATATATATATATATATATATATATATATATAGATATATATATATATATATATATATATATATATATATACATACATACATATATATATATGCTAACACATTATTACGAACTGAATGCAGTGGTGTGAAAAAGTAAATCGCTAAAGGATTTCAAAGTATATAAAAGTTTAAAAAGTGCAGCGGAAAAATATCAGGGACATTGCGAAAACGTTACTGCTTCCAACACCTACAAGAAAAATACCCTGCAATACAGATTAAATCTAGTCAAGTGCTCAAGAATTTACTCCGTTATTTACTCGGACCTTATTTTGTGATAGATTTTTTGCGATGCCTTAAATAGGACGACTGTGTAGGATGCATGGATGGAGGATCATGTCAAGAAGTAAGATGATATTTAAGAAAAGAAAACGGTCAAAATATTGTATGGCGATTTGCAGAAAGAGAAATGTGAAACTTCTAACGAAAAGCATTTTCAAGCTGCTTTAACTCTTTGGTATTTCCAACAAAGCATTACCCATTTTAGACTGCACCAAACCACCCAATGTGCTTGAATGTGATTTCTGATAACGTGTGCCATATACATCTTCAAGAATACAACTCCTTTTCCCAAGCCAATGGATCAAGTTGTGATAGTTCGATTCGAAGCATATTATCTGAGAAGTTTCAAATAACTTATGAAAACAATTCATAGGGAAGATAAACCCACTGTTAGATTTGTGAAAGAACAGATGTTGTGAATAACGTAGCTGAATTAATGGAATGAAGTGAAGCCCTCAGCTTTGACTAGTGCTTGGAAAAAATCTATAAACGGTATCCGTTACTTCACAAGCTTTCGAATGGTTGAAAGTGGGGAAATATATCAAATTTGGAAAGATATTGTGACATTTGCAAATTATGTAGGGTTTGAAGAAATCAATAGTGGGTGATGTAGTTGAGTTGCTAGTATCCAGTAGAATAAGCTTATCTAAGAAGAAGCTGATACTTTGCAATAAGAGCAAGCTAACAAGACAGGAACTCCACGAACGCCACTTAAATTGACCGCAAAGAATATTTCAGAAGGGTTGACACTTACAAAGGGAGATTTGCAAGATTTTCTGATAAAAACTCTAATCATGAATGTAGCAAAAAATTGCAAGAGGAGTTTATGATGAACTCATTCCTACACAGATCTGTATAGGGATTATGCGATATAAACCTTTAACAACTTTGGATAAATTCTTCACCAGTCAACCAGATGTTGTTGTTGATGATGATGGTGCTGATGGTGATGATGACGACGACGACGATGATGATGATGATGATGATGATGATGATGATGATGATGATGATGGTGATGATGATGGTGATGATGATGATGATGATGATGATGGTGATGATGACCTATTGCTATCTCTCATTGCACCGTCACTCCTCATATAGTAATCGGCATTCCGATAAAGCGATTCTTATTTATTCCGCTAACGTATTTATTTTCAAATGTTTTGCGGGGGAATTTCTGTATATATAAATCAAAATAAGCAACAGGATATCAAGTAGTGATGCAGCACGACCGTTTCAAGCAGTTCCATTTGATTGAACATTGCAATCATTACATCAATTTAAAGGCAGTTCCATCTTCAGCTGCACAAATAAATAGATAGAATTTTAACAAGTAGGACACATTAATATAACTTTTCTCAACAGTGCAAGAAGGAAGAAATTCATATTAAGCGTTTATTTGTTTGTAAGTGTAGGCACAGATCTCTCTCTCTCTCTCTCTCTCTCCTTCTCTCTCTTTCTTTCTCTGTCTTTCTCTTTGTCGCTCTCTCTCTCTTTCTATCTCTCTCTCTCGCGCTATATATATATATATATATATATATATATATAGAGAGAGAGAGAGAGAGAGAGAGAGATGCTTTCCTACATTTATTCTAAACTATTCGTCTTAAAGATTGTTTTCGCTGATTACATGCAAGTCAGTCCTACTTGGATTTTAATTGTGCTCTTAATTATTACGGAATTATGTTTTTATGTTTATACGTCAGTTCTCTACATTGATAAAAATAATTGTACCTAATAATAATACAGCCTATACATAAATACATGCACACCCACACAAACAAACACACAGATACGTGTGTGTACTGTTTTGTATGCAAAAGTATTACTTCTATATCATATTTAGATATGTGCGCGTGTGTGTGTGTGTGTGTGTTTGTGTGTGTGTGTGTGCGCGTGCATGTGTGCGTATATGCAATATTTAGTGTATTAAAATGTTATTTCTGAGTTGTATTATGTATACTAGCAAATATATATTTCTTTACTACCCACAAGGGGCTAAATACAGAGGGGACAAACAAGGACAGACAAACGGATTAAGTCGATTACATCGACCCCAGTACGTAACTGGTTCTAAATTTATCGACCCCGAAAGGATGAAATGCAAAGTCGACCTCGGCTGTATACTAGCAAATATAAGGCATCTACAATGGAGGCATAAAATGAAGGAGGGAAGTCAGAACAGCGGTATGTATTGAGAAATGTGTAAATGGATTTGATAGATTACTGGGTGATGTCTTAGAGAAATGACATTATTGTTGGTGATACAGTATTGAGCTGGCAGAAACGTTAGCACGCCGGGCGAAATGTGTAGCCGTATTTCGTCTGCCGCTACGTTCTGAGTTCAAATTCCGCCGAGGTCGACTTTGCCTTTCATCCTTTCGGGGTCGATTAAATAAGCACCAGTTACGCACTGGGGTCGATGTAATTGACTTAATCCCTTTGTCTGTCCTTGTTTGTCCCCTCTATGTTTAGCCCCCTGTGGGCAATAAAGAAATAGATACAGTATTCTATTGCAGCCATATGACATGTTTGTAACTAAGTGACCTGTGATGACGATTCACTCCCGAACAAAAATAGGCTCCCAGCCTCTATATCATGAATGGTTATGTTGACCACTCCTAACGAAAGCCAGAGCTTTCTTCGACTACTACATAAAAGGTTTTAAGGAAAAATGTTGTTTAGATGTACTTTTATTTTAGTTGTTTACCCTATTTTTACGCTTGTTTATACTCTTATACATTCAAAGTTCACAAATTTCCTTATCTAAATTATGCATCATATTCCTTTCGATAATATCAATATCTTTATAGACAATATTTTTTGTTTGGCCGACACTAATTTTCAAATTACTGGAGGCAGTTGCTCTACTCATTGCGACGTATAACTGGTCGTGTGTAAACATCGGAGTGGGTGAAAATACACCTTCACGATCTAAAGTATAGCCTTGTGCCTTGTTTGCTGTGAATGGGCGAGCGGTTGCAAAAACTCAAACAAAGACCTACCTCTCACTGTTCTATACGAATAATGCCTGGCTGTTCTGGTACCATGGGTTATTTTGATTGGCAAAACTGAGATGTAAACAACAGCCGCTTCGATCAGCCGTTTCGAATCCCGCTTGAGAGTGTTACACTTCAATAACCAATAAATAATCACACACATTATGTACTGACACACATTTTCCATTTCATCTTCGCTATTAACCGTCCTCGCGACCCATTTCATATCTACGATGGAGCCACAAACTATGCAATGAAAATCCAGAGTTACACGTGGTCGGTGAATTTTTAATAAAAATGCGAAGGTGATTTATCAATTCAAAAATCGATATCCACGAAATAGCCATGCTTTCGCTGTGATAAAATAAAGTATAAACCAACTATTTGGGTCAGTATAATCGACTTGTGGAGGCGCAATGGCCCAGTGGTTATGGTAGCGGACTTGCGGTTGTAGGATCGCGATTTCGATTCCCAGACCGGGCGTTGTGAGTGTTTATTGAGCGAAAACACCTAAAGCTCCACGAGGCTCCGACAAGGGGTGGTGGCGATCCCTGCTGTACTCTTTCGCCACAACTTTCTCTCACTCTTTCTTCTGTTGGCTTGCTAGCTTAGCCAGCGGAGTGGCGTCATTTGAAGGCTAAAACAATGCGAAGCGCATTGTGACCAGCGATGTGTAGCAACATCTGATAGCCCGGTCGGTCACGGTGATCACAGTGATAATCGACTTATCTCTTTCACTTACCTCGATTATATAAAAAACAGTACATTTGAATGACAGAATCGTTAGAGCGATGGAAAAATTCCTTCCTGCTATTTTCGTACAACTTTTTATGTTCTGTGTTCAAATCATGCTGAAGTCAGCTTTACTTTTCAGGATTGATAAAATAATGTCCCAGTCAAATATATTGATAACAGCGACTTAGCCCTCACCTGAAATACGCTGACCTTGTGCTTAAATTAAAATCCATTATATGTTGTTCATCTCTTAGTCTTCGCTTTATATGTATATTTTGATATTTGTTGTGAAAATCGATTATTGATTTTTTTAAAGCTAACCAAGAACCTGGTGGGTTGATTAATCATTTATTTCTTGTCCCTTTCTGTACAGAGCTTATAAAAAAATTCTAGAAAGTTTTGTTTCAGAAAACAAATTTAAAAGAAGGCAGTGCCTTCAATGGCCAACTAGCTTGAGAGAGAGGTTAGAAGTGAGCATGCCTATACTATCTCTTTATGATGGCTTTTCGTGCCGATATTTACAGTGAATAAAACAGCAAACTGGCAGAACCGTTAGCACACCGGGAAAAGGCTTAGCGGTATTTCGAACGTCTTTACGTTCTGATTTCAAATTACGACGAAGTCTATAAAATAAATACGAGTTGAACACGGGAGTCGATGTAATCAACTACCTCTCCCGTTGGGTCACCAAGAAACTATGAGTTTCCCAGCAACGGAGTTTTGTTTCGTGGATTGTTTTTCTTTCCCATGTTATTTCGCATGCTTTCAAAGAATGTGCCATTGAAATCACACGTAAACGGCTCCTTTCCCCAGAAAGGGAATGATTTGGCTGCTATTTCTTGCACGCCCTGCTACCATGCAACAGGTATTTCGGGTCCTTTTCGCAAATAGCTGTTACATGATAGCAAGACGTGCTAGAAATTGCAGCCAAATTTTTGGATGTGAGATATATAGAATGCACTTGAAAATAACCTATGGAAAAAAAAACTATTTCACACCGAGGTTAAGAACGGATCTTTTATGAAATATTTACAGTAGATTTATTTTCATTTTAACATATTTTTTTAATATGCCAAAAAATTTTTGTATTGATATTCACTTGAAAATAATTTTAAAAAACATTAAAAGATTGTCTGTTTGAAGAAAGCTAAACTATAAATACTTACTGTACAAACAGCTTACATTTTTGAAATCTCATTCACTTAAAAATATTTCTAAATGATAAAAATATTGTTTAACAAAAGCGAAAATAGAAGCATTTATTGTAAAAAAAAATTCGTATTTATTTTTGTTGTCAAGTCACTGTTTCTAACAGAAAGATAAGAGTTTCTTCCCTTTCAGGATTAAGTTTATTTTCGGAATATTTTTCTATTATGCACCGTTTTGGGTATTTATACCCGAAAACCTGAAATCTCTTTAAAACTACTTGTCCGATTTATGCGAAACTTGTTTTATTCCGTTCGTATTAACAATTCAGGGTCAACTTAATTCATAGTATTTTCCCATTAGGGAAAATAGTATTTTCCCAGTTTGGCTAGGTAACATTGCAAGCAAGCAAGCAAGCAAGATTCAAACTAACTTTTAATGTATGATAGATACTAATGAACTCGATGTAATCAACTACCTCTCCCGTTGGGTCACCAAGAAACTATGAGTTTCCCAGCAACGGAGTTTTGTTTCGTGGATTGTTTTTCTTTCCCATGTTATTTCGCATGCTTTCAAAGAATGTGCCATTGAAATCACACGTAAACGGCTCCTTTCCCCAGAAAGGGAATGATTTGGCTGCTATTTCTTGCACGCCCTGCTACCATGCAACAGGTATTTCGGGTCCTTTTCGCAAATAGCTGTTACATGATAGAAAGACGTGCTAGAAATTGCAGCCAAATTTTTGGATGTGAGATATATAGAATGCACTTGAAAATAACCTATGGAAAAAAAAACTATTTCACACCGAGGTTAAGAACGGATCTTTTATGAAATATTTACAGTAGATTTATTTTCATTTTAACATATTTTTTTAATATGCCAAAAACATTCCTTCTTAATCTTTTTATTTATGCGCTGTACAATGCCTAGTTCATCGTCTTTGGACGTCTATGATTTATTGCATTCTCTTATCTCAGTTTCTTTATATAGCATGAGATTAAGTGATCGTAATTAAATTTTACCTTCTTCGTAGTTGCCATGACGCAGAGTTATTGTTATTATAAAGAAAGCTGCTAGACTCATAATCACACCACGCAAAATGTTTAGCAGCAATTGTCTGCTTTACGTTCTGAGTTCAAATTCTGCTGGGGTCGACTTTGCATTTCATCCTTTCGGGGTCGATAAATCAAGTACCAGTTGAGTACTGTGGTCGATATGATCGACTTTTCCCCCTCCACAAAATCCAGGCCTTGTACCTATAGTAGAAAGGATTATTATTATCATCATCGTTATTATTATTAGCAAGTCTGTCTTTGTCGAGTTCAAAATAGTAATTGATAAAGATTCAAAATTATAGAAATTTAAATTGAAAATATGAACAAGAGTAACCAGCATCCAAACGTTGATGGAATGACATCATCAGTCTTTAAGTTTCAGTTTTACAACAGACGAAAAAAAGACAGAAAAAAAAGAAGAAAGAAAAACAGAAAAGGAAAAGAAGAATAGTAAATGAAATTGCATAAATTTGATGATATTCTCCTGTCATTTTATTAAATCCTGCAGGGCGTGATGCTTATAACCCGCAAACATATTTCTCCTCATGCATTTTGAGAAGTAAAAGTGAAGCAGATTCAGAATATTTTCTGAGAATATGCACTTTCAAGTCTTTTTCAAAATTGCAGCCGCTTGAAGAAAAATTTTCGGCAAATTCTTTCTAACTACTGTTGTGCATGTCGTTATATCTGTGGCCATTAAATCTTTTGTTTATTGTTCTGTTGTACAACCAACATAAATCAAGCTGCGTTTCGTGCATTCTACCGCGTACACCAAATGGGAATCTCTACATGTGCCACGTTCTGTATAAAGCATAACATTTCTGTTATAATTCCTGGCGGAATTCACATGACTCATGTTGTTACACAATGAACAGGACTTACCTCTCTTTTGACTTCGTTTTCTTGGAGTCAGAAATAGAGGTCAATATTCTTATTCCGTCTAAAGGCTATACAATAGGTGGCTGAGGAAATTCTGTTTGAAACGGGTATATTTTTTCCCCACGTGTTGATAACTTTCATGAAACACTTTTTAAATGCCAGCGAAATTTCGGTGCCAGTTAATCACTAAATGAATTCTGTCATCTATTTTATTGTGCTTTCAAAATTATGCGTGAAAGTTTTAGTTACTCTTAGCTATTTCGTTTGCTATTTCCTTTAATCGTTATTCGTGGTAACTGCGTTTGACATAATGATGTACAAAAGCATTTGCATGTTTCCAGTTATCCCCTATGTCAGTATAAATCCGTTTCAACCGCAAAAATTGGGATTTCGGATTTGACAGAATACTATGATGTGGAGGATCGGAGCAACGGTGGAGATAAATGTGTGATGACGTGGGCTTGCAAAATAACTCTGTCACTATTCTGCCTTCAGAAAACTTAACTTTTGTATCCAAAAATTCAACGCTAGTTTTTGAAAAACTAGACGTAATTCTTATGTTGGACTTAAAGCCATAGACTTTAGCATAACAGACACATAAATGCAAGAAGTCACTTAAACTATCCTGTGACCCTTCCTAAACAACAAAGACCTCATCAGTGAATCGTAACCAGAGTGTTCGTTGATGATCATGAAGGGATTTTAATGTCTTCAGTAACTGCGTATCAAATTTCGTCATGAAGACCTTAGCGAAATTAACTGCCACGGGAGTACCCATGGCTAGGTCTGGCGAAATTAACTGCCAAGGGGGTACCATGGCTAGGTCTGGCGGTAAACTTTTTTGTCCAAACGTCATTGTGTTACTTTGTAACACAAACCTCAATAATCTACAGAGAAAACTTGACAGAGTACTTTGTTTGACAGCTTTTCGATGGCAACCCTGCATGTTTCTCCCCCTCAATTGTGGTCAGATAACTTTTGTTCTTTTCTCTAGTTTTTAACTTAAAGACTGATGATGTCATTCTATAAACGTGTGAACGCTGGTTGCTCATGTTCGTACTTTCAATTTAAATTTCTATAATTTTTAATTTTTATCACTTCTTTTTTTGAACTCGACAAAGACAGCCTTGTTGTCGAAATAACGTTCAAACAATAAAGTATCTATTGCAATCGCAATCTATTATTATTATTGAGTGAGAGAGCAGTGCATGCCATCAAAGTGACACTGGGGTAAAATATACGAAGCTTAGTATACCCATCATAACTACCCGTCTGATAAGGGTACACTAGGGACATGCATCACAACCACATGTGCGGGACATGGTGATCTCACATCAAGATAAACAGCACATGACCTTGTAGGCTGGGTCCAGTTAGAATTTTCTCCTGGTCTGTTAGCCCATCCTGCTCAAAAGGTCTCTGAATAAGGCTGTTAAATGAAACACCCATGTTTCCAAAGGTGAATTATTCAAACCCCAAAGAATCCCTCTCAACACATGGCTATGATGCTCCCCCTCTACTTCTGCTCGTCATCAGCGATGCACATATCGTCAGCCACTAAGGGACATGCTCAACTGGTTAAGGTCAAACAACTGACAAGCAAATCTGTGGTATTGAGCAGAATATTTGCTGTAGCCCATCTTTTATACCAAGACAAAACAATGTACATGATAACACTTCCAATCAGTTAAGATCAGAAGCCATGAGAGCCACTGTCTGGTATTGCATCAGTTATTATCATTATTATTATTATTATTATTATTATTATTATTATTATTATTATTCATTTCGTTCGTCTTGGTGTACTTAGTTCAAATTCCGCCGAGGTTAACTTTGCTCTTCATCATCGGAAAGTCATAAAATAAATCCCAGTTGATTGCTGGGGTCGATGTTATCGACGTTTCCTTTCCCCCGAAAACGGTGGCCTTGTGGCATAATGTGAAATTATTGTTATTATTGTTATTATTATTATTATTATTATTATTATTATTATTATTATTATTATTATTATTATTATCATCATCATCAATATTATTACTATTATTATTATTATTAATTATTATTATTATATTATTATTATTATTATCATCATCAATGTTATTACTATTATTATTATTATTATCATCATCATCATCAATATTATTACTATTATTATTATTATTATTATATTATTATTATTATTATTATTATTATGCCTGATCGAAAAGTTAGGAGAAATTTTTTAAATTATGTTCTCCCAGAAAGTCGCCCATTAAGTTAGGCAGCCGGAAGCATTTAAGAGTGTTTTTGTGATAAAAGAAGCATTTGCATTTGCTTTCACTGCACGAATGAGCGCAGTTGCATGCGCTTTGGCTGAATGCAGTGTTTAAATTTTTTTATTGTTTTTCCATTGCAATGATTCTGCTTTAAGTTAAACACACACAATGGCCAGCAGTAATATTTTCTGTACGTAAATTCTGGGTTTTGGTTATGCATTCTTTTCTTCCGTGTCTTTTTTCGTGATTTATTGGATAAATATCATGAGATTATTTTGTTTTAATCTCTGCACCTGAACGTCCTTATTTTCAGTTCTTTATATTTGGATAGCTACTAACTAATGACTCAACTAGACTTCTGTGTAGAAATTATAACAGTAAAACATTTGTTTTATGGAAACACAATGACGTGTCAATTTATGCTTTTCTGTTTTATTTGCCGGACTTTAAGCAACTAGCGACAAGAATGGCAAAAGTATGGGAACTTGAGAGAAGGAACGCATCTGTACTGATTGAAATAAGGCGTCATTAATTACAGATTCTTAGGTATGCAACTAGATTCCTACATTAGTTTTAAATTTGAAACCGTATTCTACGGGTTTTTAGAAACTTTGTCGGCAGCTGGTTTTTCATCAGTTTCTGCCTTATTTGATAATCATGGCGACACTAAATTTGTAAGTCCCATCTTTCGTAACTTTATGCATGTAATCCAAAATCAGCATTCTTCTTTGTAACTTTGTCCGAATCAGATGGTTTTCATTCGTATAATTTGTCTGAATTAATTTTATTTTATTTATTTATTACGTTTATATATTTGTTTTGCAAGATTTTTGATGTGAAATCGTGTGTTGAAACAAATATTGTTGTATTAAGGAATGGTCATTTTGCCAGTTTAGCCAATAAAAACACACACACTATATATTTGGTATTACTTTGCTTCAGCGTTATTTATTTTTTACATTAATCTTAATCTTATTTCGGCCAGAGTTCTTTCGTCACACTCCTGTGACCGCATCAGTGATCCTTTGCTTTCTTCTTTCTTATTTGTGTGTCTCTCCTTATTAACCGTCAGCCATTTTGTATTTATTTATTTATTTATTTATATATTTATTAATTTATTCGCTAAATTTATCTGGTAATGATTAAGCATGTTGCTCAGTATTTGACAGAATATCAATTAGTAAAAGCAGAGACATTACTCCACCAAGTGATGCTCATCTATCTCATTGTAATTGTAGTAAATCACTGAGCCTACAGAAGATATGTCAATCGCATGCAGATCATTGATCGACTTGCTAACAACAGAACCAAAGTCACTCTATCTTGTTAAGAAAAATGAAAGACATATTGGACAATGTGGCCCCTAATCGAGAGGGCCAAGACAAAGTATTTTGATCATTGGTATGTTCGGTCAAACTTAACTTCGGTAATAAGCAACGAGATCTATCTTATTTTATCGTTATAATATTTCCTTGTTGAAGAGTTGCTCCTTTAAATGCGTTTCTAAAATCTTTCTGCTCATTTGCATGTGCATAATAGATACTGGAGCATGTCGGATTGAATTGTCAAGTAATACTTAGTTTTTCCCTTGGTTCCGAACTAAAATAATTTCAAGTTTGACAAAAACGAGATACAGTCAAAATATTTGATCCGATTCCGTAAAATATCTGTTAACTTATTAAATCTGCTGAGTTAACAAAATAACTGCCCAAAAAATCTTATAAAATTATTTTTGAATGAAATACCTACAGATAGTGGGCCATGCTGAAAAACCACGGTGGAGTTTAATCAGGTTTTACTAGCCTCGATATAGTCAAAATTTTCATTTTAAAGTATATTTAGATAAGAATGCAAATCTATATATGCACAAATAGGCATGCACATGACTGAGTGCCATTTCGAAAGACTACAATATAAGGATATATATTTTGTATTGAAATAGGCGGCGAGCTGGCTGAAGCGTTAGCACGCCGGGCGAAATACGTAGCCGTATTTCGTCTGCCGTTATGTTCTGAGTTCAAATTCCGCCGAGGACGACTTTGCCTTTCATCCTTTGGGGGTCGAAAAATAAAGTTCCATTTCGCACTGGGGTCGATCCAATCGATTGACCTCCTCTCCCAAAATTTCGACTTAATCCCTTTGTCTGTCCTTGTTTAGCCCCTTGTGGGCAATAAAGAAATATATATATTTTTTTATTGAATTGTAAACCATATTTCTGTAGTTTTCCGTCTCAATTGTATGTTGTTGTCTTCAACATTCTAAGACTGTTTTATTTCAATATCTTTCACCTAAGTTATGTTAAATATCACTAACACAATAAGAGGAGCAGTACCATAGAATTTAAATTCTTAGAACTTTGCGTTTCTATGTGTATGTATTTACGCGTGCGTGCGTGTGTGCTTGTGTGTGTGTACGTGCAAGGTTTATCATTTAATATTGAAAAATCACATCGTATTTTTTGTTTAGATGAGTAAGAATCTATCATATGTACCTTTTTCAACCATTGACATTCGTGAACAGTTGACAGTTGACAGGCAATACATATATGATATTTTACATACATTACATAGAGATATACATATATATATATATACATACATGTTTCCGGGCTAAATTTGACAGTTTACATCAAAGGAAAAGAAAATACAACACGATATTCCATCCAAAAACCAAAGTAGTCAAAAAACTCAAAAAAATCAACTAGCTTCCTCAGCTTCCTCCACGGCCTCCTGACGGCTCCAAAACATCGTGCTTGAATGTTTAATTCTGTCTCTGGGAAGATCTTCGAATAGTTCCTTGATCTTGGCCACTAACTCAACCGCATTCCCACGTAATAACTCATGGGATTACAATCGGAGGAAGTAGGAGACCACAAATTGGTGCTGGCGAAGCCATAGAAATACTTTTTGAATTTTTAAAATACTTTATCTTTGGGTGCGATATTGCGTTTCCTTTCCCTTTTATGCAAACGGTGAAATTTAACCCGAACACCATACACACACACACACACACACACCACACACACACACACACACACACACACACACATATATATATATATATATATATATATTCATGAACTTGTTAATAATTTCTCAAAAGATTTTTTTCTATAAACTGTTTTTAACATCTTATTATTATCAAAGAATGTATACATGTATTGCAACTTGTTGTGCCCAATATTTTAATGAACTTTTTTATATTTTCCAAAGATTTTTCCTTGTAAACTGTTTTTAACATGTTCTTATTATCATCAAAGAATGTATATATGTATTGTAATATTTTGTGACAACCTAACACAACAAAGCTTTTACATGTTACTTTTAACAATCTTTTTCTAAAAATGTGAAACCGGTCAAGTAAATAAACATCTTTTAAAATTGCATTTTCAAACCTTCTTTCATATATATATATATATAGGTGTTCCCTAATTGATAGCACAGATCAACTGCGATAAAAAAGTAGTCGCAAATTAAGCTAGACCATTTATAGATAGCCTGATTTGCAAGTTTGTACTTCTGGCGGCTTGCCATTAATTAAACAATGTTTACGTTAAGCACAGCACACCGTGTTATGCAAACGTATAGCGTCTAATCATGTTTATATATATTTAAAATATCTAAAACGTTACATTGACGTATTAATGCAATAATATCTATATTAATGTACGCTAGTGTAACCAAGAAATTGCTACCAGGATCTGCCGTCTTGATGTTCTTATTCATAATCTAAAACTTTACTCAGGATGGTTTCCAAACATGAACAACAAACATTCATTCATTTCTCTCCAACACCTTATAACTTGTTGTATCAAAGTGCATACGATTAACAAATGAATAGATGATTATTATAAATCTAAAGTCTATAGAATTTGCTAGAATAAATCTTTCCTATGGAAGTAATATACAAGAATTTATTAGCAAAGGAGTATTGATATGTGATGATTTTTGAAGACCTAAAGTTCTTAATCTAGACACATCGGTTAATTGTTCAGTTAATCAAACACCAACTTAAAAGATAAACTGGAGCACGTTAATGGCACTTTTTCTTCTTCAGTTTATTTCTTCTTAATGACAAGAACATCAAAGTAATACTGCATATGTGTATCGATATTGCTTACCAAAGGTCATGTGTTACTTAGTTCTTTAGTTTGTTTTAGACATCAAGGTCACGCTGGACCAATATCATCACATATATTTGGCTCTGATCTATATTTTATCCATATTTAAATTAGGTACGGGATTCCGTATGGAGTCACTTTGCTTGTTGGATATAGCAGTCACATTTTCATTAAATTACACCCTACCTTCTTAAAACAAAAGGAATATCACATTGAAGAATGCAGTCCTGGATAAATACTATGAGATGTTAGTCAATACTAGAAAGTTTTAATCATAGTTCTTTTGGATGAGAGATGACCTGTGGTCAAACAACAATAGCAAATCTTTACGTTGGAAAGATACATTTTAATTACCATCGTATTCGCGAGCATCATCAACACTGTTGCTATTGGCATCTTCGTTGTAGTCATCATCGTCGTAATCGGCCTCCAATTCCCTTTCTCGTCTTCTACCTCCTCCCTCTCCTCTTGTAAACTACAAAGCACCGCAATATTGGGTTGTTATAATAGAGATTTATAAGGCGGCGGGCTGGCAGAACCGTTAGCACGCCGGGCGAAATGCGTAGCCGTATTTCGTCTGCCGTTACGTTTTGAGTTCAAATTCCGCCGAGGTCGACTTTGCCTTTCATCCTTTCGGGGTCGATTAAATAAGTACCAGTTAAGCACTGGGGTCGATGTAATCGACTTAATCAGTTTGTTTGTCCCCTCTGTTTTGCCCCTTGTGGGTAGTAAAGAAATATATAATAGGGACTTATACTGATTGGGGTTGATACACGCTATCGAGAATGGTTATTGTTTGCTTTACCAAATAAAGGTTAGAAAGTATTTTAAACTATAATATACAGGGTGATTCAGAGGTTCCTTCTGCATTTAAATGATGTATAAAATAAAAATGTTAAAGGGGCTTATTAATCACTCTGTACATTTATTTTCTTTAATTAGCGAGATGTGAACTCCCTGGAAGGGAGTACCTGCATAAGTGTCCTCTTATCTGTGTCTTCCAGTATGTCTTCCTGGTTGTTTCAATATTTTAAGTCATCTGTTCTTCTTCTTGTTTTTATTTACTGGCAACACGTGAATCCATAAATTCGTTTTGGCTACTTTGTCAAAAAGATCGTTAAATTGTATATAAAATAAAATTCGAAGGGACTTCAGCGAGTATTTCATTTTGAAGTATGTCCCGTTTTGTTAAAATATATTTTCTCTGTAAATACTTGTTTGTTTGCATAGATACCATTTTGTTAACTTTTCGTGCTTAAATTAATGTTAGAATTGTCTACAGCTGATTTGACATTCGTAATTGCAAGTAGAACAACGAGAATTCCCACAATCAGCACGCAGTCATTATTCTCTTACACAGTTCTCGTTTCTGATTGATCACCTTTGGACTTCTCTCTACTTTCTTGGTTATGCATTCATTGCAGTGTAAATATTATGAATAATATTCATTGGTCTTAAATGTATGCCATAATCTTCCCCAACCCTTTTAAAATGCACTCAATTTTCAGCAGCTTTGTTGCATTTAGTCTTTTATCGACAGTTTTCTTTTAAGATTTAAAAATTTTATTTAAAATGTTTCCGCAAATCTACCATTTTTCTTCGTCGTATTCAGATTTATATTTTTCTATAGAAATTCAGTAAAGGAAATTAATACAATGATCATCATATCTTTGACACTTTACCTCGTATTCTTCTTTTACCCGACTTTTTATCTACTTACATTCCACCACTCTCAAACATATGTTCAATATATCTTTTAGTTAATTATATTTACTTCCTAAACCTAATCAATATCATCTTCCATCTCAGCTTTCACTTTCTTCTTTCATTCATATAACACTTCTACTGCTTTTCAAAACTTCTTTTCATAACCATAAATGCTTTTTAACAATATCTCAGCATATTTTTCTTTATAATGTTCTAGTTTTTCAAAGCACTATCGATTTATCTATCTGTCAGTTTGTTTGTCAAGCTATGGGGAAAATATGTGCGGCAATCTTTTTCTCTCTTAAATAGTATATTTCGTATATACATAGCCATATATCAACAACGTCCTAAGGTTTCATGATGCCTGTGAATGTAGCTCCTCGTCTGTGGATTTCTCTTTACATTATTTAGGATAATTTCAAGTCACACGTCCGGAAAAAAAAAACAACCGAGAGGCACTTGAGAGACGAATTGTAATTTGTCTTTGTATTTGTGTGCCACAGTTGCTTGGGCCTACACATAAAATACATTAATTGCAGCCTATGGAATATATGCAAATGTTGAGCAAATCCAACAACAACGAAAACAATCTCAAAATGCGCACTTTACATGAACTTTATTGTAACACAAATGGAGCCAATCGTAGTGGACGGATGCAAATCAGTAAGACTTAATTGAATTAAACTTTTCAGAAATGTCATATTTGTATCGCCGTAAAATATTCCAGAATTATCACCCCTTGCTTACTGTTGTTAATATCGTTTAATTTAACTTGACAACTAACACATTCCTATTAGCTTTAAGCAATTGTTTTATCATAGTCGTCGTCATCATCATCCCCATCATCGTCATCATTATTGTTATTATCTCCTCCTCTTCATCATCATCATCATCACCATCATCATCATCATCTTCGTTATTATTATTATTATTATTATTATATTATTATTATTATTAAACTGTTAGTTCATGAACACTACAAAACAAAATGCACGTGCCGTTGCCGTGGTACGCCACTGAACTCATTGATTGTATGTTTACTTGATGCACACATATTCCTCCCCCACCTCAAAAAACAAAACTTAAAAAAACTAAAAAAATCATTTTAAAAATGGAAAAGCAATGAGCCAACAAAGGGACCTCTACACAGGTGCTTCACTTGCTAGATGTAGTAACCAAATCATTCTCAAATCACAAAAAAAAAAACAAAAGTAAGGCACACTTAGATAACCGAGTTCTAAAATAACCCTAAGTAGCCAGGATGGTGACGGCTGATGAGTCATTGACCCTAGGTCTGTTTGTATGAAGTTGACCAGCAGCAGAATTAAACAACATTCGTCAGATCCAACGAAAACAACAACAACAAACGAAATAACACATGGAAACAAATGATTGTAATAATATAATAATAATGCCATTTCAGTAGACATATGAATGAACAGTAGTAAACATTACTGAATGCTATTGAACTCTAATAAACTCTAGTGAACACTAGATAACAATAACAAACGCTGATGAACACTGTCAAGAAAAACGCATAATTATAGATTTTAATTTTTTTTTTTGAGAAAGTAACGAGTTGTTTATGATTTTTTTTTTTTTTAAAAAAAAAAAAAGGTAACGAAATCGCAAAGTATTTTATTGAGCCAACGAGAGATCCTGTTCTGACCTTACTCGACTTGCTAAAAGTAGCAATCCCCCCAAATCACACACAGTGCTGTTTTATAAAAAGAAACACACACAAAATACACTTACTGGAAATAGAATTATAAAGAAACATAGCTGACTTGGTTAAACAACAATAACACGAGTTAGTATATTGTTAACTAACACAAGACTTTAATATTGTCAATTTAGCGATCTATTATGTCACCAAAGCCATTTGGAAAAGTATAGACGGGATTAATTCTTTTATCCCTCGTTTGTACTTATTGTTCATATAATCCATACTACTGCTGCTGCTGCTGCTACTACTACTACTACTACTACTACTACTACTACTACTACTACAATTTGTTCACTATTGAATGCACACACATACACACACACACACACACACAACACACACACACACACACATATATATATATATATATTTATATATAAACATATATAAAATCATTCACTTTATTGACTATATATATATATACATGAATGTACACAATTACATAATGTATAGACTATATATAATATAATATGATATCACAAACATGCACATGATATAATGCACTCAGAATAGATATGTAAATAGATGATTTTTCGATTATATCTAATTATTTCATTCACTTTACTGTTGCGTGAAAATTAAGGACAGATCATAATGATATTTGCTCAGTAACACTTCAGTACCGAGTGAAAATGGCAGACTCACACCCTAAGAAGACCAAAAATATCTCAACAAATCCAACATTTCCAGCCTCTCCATCACATGATGCACCCCCACATATAACTGTCAGTCCACCACCCCTTGCAACACCACCAGCAAAAGACTCACTACCATCAACATCATCATCATCATTAAAAGCATCATCAACAACGGTGACTACTGAGATTTCTACTAGTGCCCGATTGGCAACATCAAGACAGTCTAGTAGTGTAGATTCATCTGCTTGTACAGAAAAATTGACAAGATCGTCGTCACAAAATGTTTCAAGTGTAAAACAATTACCTTCAGTATCAACTTCTTTGTCTGGAGCTAGTACTTCTTTTCAGACCAGGACTGGCACTGCCCCGAAACCCATAGCCAAACCTACCAGTTTGAGTCTGTATCGTCCCCTCGAAAATGGTGGGATCGGTTACAGTCTGAACGCCTCAAAACATTTTAAAGAAGGGGATAAAAAAGCGAAAAAAGGTGACAAAGAAGATTTAAATTCGAAATTTAAGCAAAAGACAAGACGTTGGTACTCAGCTGATCAAGAGCCAGAGTATTTTACAGAAAATGAAACACCGGAACAAACCCAACATAAGACTGAGTCTGAAAGTCACAAAGGAACTTTTAATAAAAGTAATAGTCTAGAAGAGGGCCAACAGAAGAGAGTTCTTGATAGAAGAGGTGCATTCAAGTTTAATAAAAGCAAATTAAAAGGTGGCAGTCAGCAACGATGTAACACTAAAAAAGAAAAGGATAAAATGCAGAAAAGTAATAGTACAGATAATAATTATGTTGGCGATGATGATGGTGATGTTGATCGTAATGATGATAAAAAAAAATCTAGTAGTGGCTGTATGCCTGGCTCAGGAAAACGTAAAAAGATCAATCGTTATATTGGACATTTGGGGAGTAGCAATGAGGGAAGCGATGAAAGTGAAGGCTTCGAAAGTTCGGGCCGCGAACAGAAAGGAACTTTAAATCGACTGAGTAATAGTTTCAATCTTGGTTTACTTGGACTAGGGCTCGGCGCAACTCGTTCAAGCCAGAAAGATGAGAAAAAGAAAAAGTCTAGTAAGAAGAAAAAAGAGGATAATGAAAATAGTTGGTCTTTTAAAAGAAGGAAGCCAAAACGTAGCAAAAGTGAAGGATCGAATAGCAGTGACGGCACAGACACAGACGAGAGTTCGGCAACTACTTCAGAAAGTGGCTATCATAAAAGAAAAAAAGGTGGTATAGATCAAGCTCTCAGAAATACTGCCATAAGATCGGTAACAGAAATGATAACTGCAATACAAGCAATAGAGCTCCCGACTGTAACGCCATTTGATAGGAGGGAAGCGGTTCACAGATCCGAGAGCATGACTGAAAGAGAAGAGAGTTGGGATGATGCTGGATGTCCTCATTTCGAAGAAATGTCTTCATGCACTCGATGTTATGAGAAGGAACATGACTGTAGAAATATTAATACTAATACAGAGCCAAGAGTTCCTTCACAGTCATTGTGGTTGTCGTACGATAACCGCAAACAAACTGACAATGAAGAAAGTTTGCGGTACGAAATACAAGAATCGGCAGAAAAACGAATGTCGCTAAAAGAACAATGGCTAAAGGAAAACAAACTAATAACATCCGAGCTTTTGTTACCCAAAACAATGCACCTAAAAACACCTCCTCCGGTCAGATCAACTCAAGACGTCGGACAATTTCATAATAAAGCTATTTCTCAGGATAAATTTATTGCAGACCCAAAATCCTCAAAACCATCCCCTTTGTTAAATCCACAAGTATCCTCTCCATCTTATGCGCTTGCGTACATTCATGAAAACTCTAAATCAAACAAGCAGGGGTCCGTACTTCCCCTAAGTCAAGCTTTAACATCAACAATGAAGGAACAACAGTCAAGTATAAAATACAAATATTCATCAAGCTCAGCTGGGTCTTCGTTGAACCCTCAAAATGTTACATCATCACAATCACTGATATCAACCTTTCCGAATGTAATAACGAACCGAGAAAAGGGCATAGTTGAGAAAGAAAACGAAAAACTGGATTTTCACGGCGAAACACTTGAATCACAAAAACGTTTTCAAATGAAACATCCAAGTGAATTCCAAAACGAAGAAACTCTTGATAAATCATGTGAAAATAAAGAAAAGAAAAATGAAAAGAGCGAAGAGTATTCTGACAAGCAAAGTTGTAAGTTCTTTCAATCGAACAGTAAACCATCTCGAATACCCATCCTTACTCAAAGATCGTCGTCGGCCGAAGGATTTTATAGAAATAAACGAGTAGATTTGAAAAAATCAATGAGTATTGGTACAAGTGTTTCTAGAAGTGGAGACAGGTACGCAGATATGTTTGTTTCCCAAATTAAAACTGGTAAAGCAAGGGAACGACAAGTACCAATAAATTCGCCGGTCTACACTAATGCGACTAGTATGAGTGGCTGCAAACTCAAAACTGATAATGCTTGTACAGGGACGACGTTGTCAACTAATAAAACGGTTGTTTCTTCACTAGCTATGAATGTGTTGCCTCCTTCAGAAAACAGTATAAAATCCATTACAAGTACGTCTACTATTTCCTCTGATACTACAATACATACTATTGACAAAACCTATGCAAAAGATCAGGTATCTTCACTTACAGATCCAGCCGTATCATCTACTAATCATAGCAGCGGTGCAAGTGAAATTATTAACCTGAATAGCAAAGGTTCTGCTAGTGCCATTAATGTCTCTGCTAGTAGCAGAAGTGCCGGTACCGCAGATGGGAAATGCCACTATTACGACGGTAGCAACAGCCACTGCCAACAGTCAGTCAATAGGACATATAAGCTAATACACAGATCACAATCTGGCAACGACAGCCTCTGCAAAGCGGCTCTACTTCACGCTTCTAACGACAGCGAAAGGAGAAGTGATGTGTCTATTGTTGACAGTAGCACGGTTGACTTGCATGGAGCTATTGATGTCGCTGGCAGTGGAAGCTATGCGCAAGCAGAAATTGTTGCAACTGCAACGAAACCAACACGAGGAGCGGAGAGAAGGGAAAACAAAAGGTTAGAAGAGAATAGGAATGTAATTCAAAAACAATATGTGCAAACTTCAGCGACAACACAATCCTATCAACCACTTGTTACTAATGTTACCACTCAGCAGACTATCGGAGGAGGTTACCAACAGACAATTAAAAAAACAGAGCAACATAAATATCAACAAAAACAACTAATTCTGCAACAGAACACGTCATGTTTACGATCATCAGCATCGTCAAACAGGGAGTTGGCATCTAGTTGTATCAAAGGACAAGATGGTGTTTATTTTGAGCCTGGAACATTTAATAAAACAGATATAGAACAAAGAGATTTTAATAGTATTAACAACAGAAGAATCAACATCAGTAACAATGGAACTGATTATACAAATGTATACTCCCGGGAGAGGCAGCAAGGGGCAAAATCAATCACATCCACTGATGGTACCGATTCATTGGAGCGGTCCTGGAACCTTGATAATGGCCAGAATTTAAGTTCCACTCAAGAAACGAGTGATGTCCGAAATCCGAGGTATAAGTCACCAGAATTAAAGAAAACTAAGAATAATCTCAGTGAAGATAAATGTCAACACAGTCAACCGGATCAAATTAGCCGAAAGACTGCAGAGCCAAGTAATTACCCATTAGTTTGTACTGTTTATACTGCCGATGGTCTGGAAACCATTCCGATATATCCGTATTATATTAGTAACAGTACTGACGGCGGAGACTCGAACTATCAGGACAACTACTCAAGTAGCTATCATTTTAATGTGGGAGATTCGAAACATACAGCTTCGTCGAAAATAGCTTTTACAAAATTAGTGGACTGTACAGAGGCTTCGTCCCAGACCGAAACCACATCTCCAGCAATTAGTCAAGTATCGTCGATTAGTTCAACAGCTGGTACATCATCGAGAGCGGTGACAGTTTTAGCAGCATCTGCATTAGCAACCACCTCTTTAGCCGCTGCTACATCAGCCAGACGAACTAAAGCGTGTGCTGAAAAGAAGAAAAAACTACAAGAAACTATTCAACCATGTTCCGGTAAAATCACAACAAACCAAGGCGATGTGCGCTATAGCAACAGAACAGCATACCAGGTTTTCCATCCTGACAACAGCTCCAGTCACTTACCTACTACTGTAGCATACGACTCTTGTCAGAACTTTCACAATGATAGCTGCTGGCCTGTAACCCACGTAGCTAAGAGTCAGGGCTTAAGTCACGCAGGGAATGCACCAGCCTTAGCAACTTACCGAACGAAGGAATCCAGTGAAGCCATACCAAATATTGTTTTGCCGAAAACAGTGTCTAAGGCAGACCACGTTGCTAGAAGTAATCGACGAATTAGCTCAGCACCTTTACAACATCAAGAGACACCTTTAATTGCATCAGGTCATCAAAATTATTCTAATGTATATGCATACCCTCCTCCCCCACCCTATCCTCCCCCTCCTCTTCCGCTACCTTCTTCTCAGCATCCCTGCGCTTGCTCTCATCAATGTTTACAACCGTCGCGGCAATCGTGTTTACGGTTTAACAACAACGTTGACACAAACACATTAAATGCCCCGTTGTTGTCTAACACTAGCACGACTATAGCAGCAGCTACTAATATTACGTCTACGACTACACTTTCTGCTGGGGATCTACTCAAAACAAACTGTCAAATAGAAACCGGAGACGATGGATTTACTTCGATATCTAACCATGGAAGACGAATGAAAATAAGTAATCATAATAATAATAATAATAATAATAGTAATAATAATAATAATAATAATCCAAACAGATTTTGCAACGATAACTGGCAAAGCGCCTATAGCGATTCCCAAAAGATGTCATCGTCCCGAAAGCCCCCACGACGAACTCGAGTAATGGATCCACCTGTAAACTTTCACAATCGACGAGACAGGTCGTTTGGGTTTTTATCATTTCGTCTTGGAGGAACAGAGAAGAATTTCAGGTAAATAAGAAGCAGAAATGCCACAGTTAAGGTTTACAATTTCTTATTTGAGCTGTTTTCTTCGTTTTGTGTGCCATGTGTTTTAATTTCAACTTTATATTTCAGAATTTTACTTCGTGTTTTGAAACTACCACTTTGTACTTCATATTATTTACATGTACACACGCGTGTACATGTACACACACATACACACAGAATCTTATGTCAATATAGAATAAACAGTAAATATAATGCATGCAGGAGTGTGTGTGTGTGTATGTGTGTATGTGTGTGTGTGCGTGCTCGTGGAATGCAAGGAAGAGTGAGAACAAGCGGGTAGGGTAGGCTGACAAATTGAAAGATTGAGTGAGCGAGAGATGGTGAGAGACACTACGAGGGTTACGTTTTGGTCAGTAATTGTCATACTTGTTCCGTACAATTACACAAGTTAAAATAAAATTATCAATACAACACATTAAAAATAAAGACAACCACAACCTAAGTGAAAATATTTATTCTTTTAATGTTATTATAAGTTGGGGTGAACCGCAGACGCCTACCCCCACTCTCTGTCTGTCTGTCTCTCTCTCTCTCTCTCTCTCTCTCCTCTCTCTCTCTCTCTCTCTCTCTCTTGTACTTCATATGTATTTCTGTATAACTTGATACAACTTCACACTCATACACACACGTTTGCGCGCATGCACACACAGGCGCGCATGTACACACACACACATGCATAAACAGACAATCACACACGCACACACACACACATACACACACCTACATATATGCGTGCGTGAGCGCGTGAGCGTTTCTAAATAGTACAGGTATTCTTAGTCATACGGCTAAGGTTCCTGGAAATCGTAAAAAAAGTATTCAACAAATTTAAAGTCAGAGTTACAGTAACCTTTAAAATATTGAATATGAATTCAACATAATATAATATCAACGTAATATATACAATATGATATAAAATATAATATGATATTAATGATATAATATAGAACATACATCCCCACAACCCACAAATTCGCACATACACAGAGTAATGTTTGTATCTAAATGAACTGTGCCTCTGCTTCCTGTTTCCTCTTATATTTTATCCATCTAAAAAAATCCTCGGCGACACTACGTTGGTGTTGCACATGTGTGACGTTCACGCTTAGTCATCAAACATAGATGAAAACAAAATAAAACATAATAAGACACAAAAAGAAAATGACTCTCCCCAGACACAATAAAATAAAACACTTAACCTTGTATTTACATCTTTATTGATGTTTGAAAAAAAAGGAGCTATAGGGCAGACAACTAGAGACATATGTAAACAGGTCGATTAGTTTCAGACGCGTCGCGTGCTGCGACAGACTGGAGGAGAATTTTCTTGTCTGACAGATATAGACGGAAGTTTTCTGATTCCATTTCTCACTGCAATGTGGAGTAAGTATTGTCAAGTTTGCAATGAGTTAAAAGTTCTGATAGCTAATCTGCTAGTTCGCCCTCCAAATGGGACATCATGAAGGGGTTATTAAGTGATTATTTGACCTGCTAAAAATAGCAGCAGGATTTTTCTGAAATCATACTCTACAGCATTTTTTAAAAAATGCAGATGATAATGTTGTTCTTGACACTGCATATATCTGAATAAAATACAGGAGGGCCACGTCAGGAAGGACTTCGATCGTAGCTCTGCTCGATCAATGCTAACTTAGACTTAAACAATAACCACAGAAAATATAAAGTGAGGGGAATCAAGCCCACAGTGAGTCTCAACGTAGACACTCGCTGTGCTAGAAACAGTAGTCAAATCTCAAGTCGTACGTTACCGTGTTTAACGATTGCGCACGAAAGGCGAGATGGTCACGGTTGTAAACACTTTTGATAAGTCAGCTGAATTTAAGGCTGACCTGGGAGTAAGCAACAACAAACATTAAAAGTAACAAAAGTATATTCAAGTTCTAAAGTAATTTAATTAAACAAAAAATAACTAAATAAGAAAAAATAGTGAAAAAAAAAACAATAATTGTTTCTTATAATTAATGATACTTACTATTCTTAATATTTGATTAAAATCCCATCAACGTAATTTAAGCATCACTGA